>NC_023749.2:40407659-40707659 GCF_000499845.2 Phaseolus vulgaris
GGACTCGGTGATTAGGATTGGAGAGGTGTGAGCAACCTCGTCCCCGATTGGAGCGATTCCTGCAGCTGAAGTGTTGGAAGGAGGGCCCCTCCTGCTGATATATGTGGTGTAGAGGCGCTCGGGGGGTCCTCCAAGAAGTTTGGCTCTGGAGCCTCAGTTGCAGGTGGCGCAGTGGCCAATGGAACTGCTTGGACTGGTGGTGAAGGGGCTTGTGGTGCTGGTGATGAGGGAGGAGGAGCGGGTGTTGATGGTGGTGTTGAAGCTGGAAGAGGGGGCGGGGCAGGTGGAGAAGATGGTGCCACCCTCTTCCTTTTCGTGACAAGGCCATCCTCTGTGACCTCGTCGTCCTCTTCCTCATCCTCTTGGACAACTTGGGGGGCTTTCCGCTTTGGCCTCTTAAGGACCAGTTTCTTTCGTTGGGTGGGCGCCTTAGGCGGTGATCGCCCCTGGATGATGGCCTTCTCGACCGCCGAGTTGGGAACCGTCTGGGAGCCGGTCGCCAACCCGTGGTTGCGGGCGAGCGCCTTTAAGTCGGCGAGCATGTTCTTACCCAACATGGTGTCTACATGAAATGAAAGTGCATAAGTTAGCTCAAAGGAGAAAGGGGTAAGTGTACAAGACAATGAGACAGCAAAAGCAGGCATATGCAGAAAAGATAAAACCAAAGTCTTGTGTGTGTCGCACAAGACGCCCAGAAACAATATCAGAAGCAATGTCAAGACAAAGATGTAGCGTCCTAAACTATTTGGAATTCCAACTGGTCCTCAAAGAACTCGAAGGAAATCAGGGTGGGGGTCAAGAATGTTATGTGGGCATCTGCCACCCTCTTCCAGAAGAGACAAAGGTCTCTGTCCAAAGCCCCCATGCTATCAGGACTTCTGGGCCTCCTGAAGCAGCTCTTGGACTCCTTTTTCCCCTTGTCCACCCAGTACAAGGGGAAACCGTCGAGAAGGGAAGTGTCTTTGTCATTTGCGCGAACCTGAATGAACTTTCCCTTCCAATCCTTGTACGACTGCTGGAAGATGGTGAAAATGGACCTCCCAGCAATGGCATTCAGGCTGACCCACAGGCGATCTCCTGGGTGTTTGGCCTCGAACAAGAATAAAAACACGTCCACTGACGCGGGTAACCCAGGTGGGCGCACGTTATCTCGAAAGCTCGGACAAACGCCTAGCTGTTGGGGTGAAGCTGGGCGGCAGCGATATTGAGCTCGGTTAAGAGTTCCCTCTCAAATCGAGTGAGAGGGAACCTGAGTTTGACCTTCTTGAAGAAAGTGGTGTAGACGAAGCAGAAGGGCCCGTCGGCGCTCACTTTATCATCGGCGCACACTGGCAGACTGGCGGGGCAAGGCAGCACCATCATTCTCTCATCGTGCTCCTTGTGGAACGATTGGTGGGCCTCGTCCCCATTGGTCAATCGCAGAACCGCTCCCGCGGTGTTCACCGACGACGTTTCCTTTAAGAGGGTTGAGTTAGCCCATGGGTATAACGTCTTGAAGTCTGGCAGTGGGAGGGGGGCTCCTCCAGCGTTTGGTGGAGTCGCCTGGGCCAGAGCGGTTTGAGAAGACGCAGGCCTCACAGCCTGCGAAGAGGGAGCACCACGAACTTGCGTTGAGTCGTGTGCTTGTGAAGGAGGGTTTCGCGCTGATGGAGGGGGGTTCGGGGTGATCTTCGTGCGAGTCATGATAGCAACTGCAAACGAAGGAGGAAGAAAAAATAATCAGGAGGGTTACAAAGGCTGACTCGATCATGAAAGGAAGGTGAAAGACGAACGAATGTGAGTTCGTTGCGACGATCGACAAAGCCCTAAGTCACGCGGAAGGAGAAATGGAAAAACAGCCCACAGCGTATGCACCAGACAGTTACAGGATGATGCAAATCGGTGAAAATGTAAGGAAACCCAGCAGATGAAGGAAAGTAGTTACCTTTCGATGATCGGGAGAATGTTGAAGGGAGGTGGTGATCTAGAGCGTCGAGGAACGTCGAGAGCTTTCGCAGAAGGAAATGAGAGCGTATGCAAGTGTGAAGAAAGTAATGGAACAGTAGGAGCGTAAGGGGTTTAAGGGTTTTCGAAACGGTTTTGGGAAGCGCTAACGGCAGATGAAGATAGCCGTTGATGAGAGCCACGTGTCGAATGATGCGCGAAGGGTTTGGTGGAGCGTCAGAGCAGCAGAAAGTACTATCGCTTGGACTTCTGCGCCCATGCCACGTAGACCGGTGTTAACGAAGGCTTTTTCAGTCTTTTCGCTAGACAAGTCTTCGCTTAAGACTGGGGGGCTTGTGTACCGCCCTGGTGGTCGGGTGCGATGACGTGGCATCCTGCTACAGTATAGGCGTGTTGACAAGGCGCCGGGTTGACAGTTGGGAAGGAAGTCGGGAGGCACGTGTAGTCGCCGATAGTTAAGTTGGCGTGTTCTGATCTCCAGCTTACCAGAATAGGCGATCGCCAGGTTGGGGACGAAGTCGCCAGATGCAGACTCAGGCGACTAGGCAGTCGGAGATCGCCAAGAACAAGCACATCGCCGAAGTTAAGATTATGAAGGCGAGACTACAGGGAAGGTGTATGAAGGCCCTCCCTCGCCAGTTTCAGTAGAGATCGCACTCCTGAGTTAGCTATGCACTGGGCAGTACCATGCATAGGTAACTTAGCCAAAATGAGAGTAGAAGCAGCGCCAAGTCAGGGAGCCTCCAGATGATGGCACGTGTACAGTTGGATACAAGCCACGTGTCCAAGTCTGTAACTGCTAGGAGAGAGAAAACCACCAGGTATATAAGAGTTCCTAACAGATTTTCTAAGGTACGCACGTTCAGTTCATACACTTTACGCTTGCGAGTGACAGAGCTGTTTGTGAGAGAAAGTTGCACGGTTCCAGTTCTTAGTATTTGGTGATACCGTCACTGACTTGAGCGTCGGAGTGCGATCGGCCGCAGCGGCGCCGTATCGTTTCTTTGCAGGTTCTTGAGACAGATCCAGAGGAGGAACAGAGGTGAGAAGCGGCGCGCACGTCGATCCTTTGACGAGGCATTCTCCAGCGCTCCGGTCAACAGGCAGGATCACTACCCCATGTTGAGTTTGCATATAACCGAGTAGTAAATTCTACCACCTCCCATTCTCCTTTTGAGGTGGTCTATGGGTTTAATCCCCTAACACCTCTTGATCTTCTTCCTATTCCCCTTCTTGGAGATGTCTTGTGCAAAGATGGAGATGAAAAGGCTTCTTTTGTGAAAACTTTGCATAAAGACATCAAGAAGAGAATTGAGAAGAAGGTTGGCAAGTATGCTGAACTTGCCAATAAAAGGAGAAAAGCATTGTTGTTTGATGAGGGCGATTGGGTTTGGCTTCACTTGAGGAAGGATCGTTTTCCTACTCAAAGGAAGTCCAAACTAATGCCTCGAGGGGATGGACCTTTCCAAGTCCTCAAGAGGATTAATGGCAATGCTTATGAGTTAGATATGCCTGATACATTCTTAGGTAGTCATACTTTTAATGTCAGCGATCTAACTCCCTTTTCTGTAGGTCTCCAGAATTCGTGGTCGAATTCTCTCCAACTCGGGGAGTATGATGGAGATCAAGCTCAAGAAGACATGGAGGCCAATCAACAAGATCAAGAAGAGGTGGAGGCACAAATGGAGGACACCCATGGAGGTCAAAGTCCACCTCAAAGGATTACTAGAAGCATGTTCAAAGCTTTGGGAGCTAGAGGACATTTATTTTCTCTTTTTGTAATTTCTTTAGTTGAAGGTGCTTAGAGGGAACCATTAGAAACCTCTTTTGTTTTAGCATCTTTTAGGCTTTAGTTAGGAGCTTTAGGAGGGGGGTGTATTAGTAGATAGGTGTAGGTGTAGTTTTTGGGAGGTGTCATAGTAGAAAAAGGTCACACCTCCCATGTGACTTGTTTTTTGTGGGAATTTCAAATGAGTTTATTTGAAATTTCCCACCTATTTTTTCAGCACCTTAGGCTATAAATAGAGGTGCTTCCTTTGTAAAATTCAGATTGGAATTAATCTAAGAAAACTCTACTCAAATTTTGAGTGAACTTTGGAGAGCTTTTAGCTTTCTTCTCTAGTCTTATCTTGATGGATCATTGGAGTCCTCAAGTGGCGGCATCACTCTCATCTAGGAGCATTCCACACTTCTAGTAGCGAGATCATCCAACATTCTTCCATCTTCATGAGCACTCTCTTCTCCTTCCTTTCTTCTCTTTCTATTGTTTTTGTTAGCTTGTGTTCTTGAGTTTTGGTTTGGTGTTCTTGCTGTTTTTTTATGAGTTTTGGTTCGGCAGTTTTATATTTCAGTCCATTCATCTTGTTCCTTTGCTTTTCTTACTCTTTTGTTCGGTTCAATTTGACTAAAATTGGTTCATCCAAATGAGTTTGGGATTTGGTACTAGTTTTTGGTGAGTTCTTGTCTTAGAACAGTGATCCAACTCTAAGAAAAGTGCCTCTATAATGTCCAACTCAAGGTAATTCCTAAGAAGGTCAAGAACCTTTCTCTATATGGTTATTGGAATCACATCAATAAAGCATCTCAATCTTTATGAAAATAAAATGTTTTCAAACTAAGGTAAAATAATCGATTGTTTTGTCGAAACAACCGATTGTTTATACTTAGGTGTTTTGAGAAAAAGATTGAAAATTGTTTTTCAAATGGTTGAACTGTTAAGAACCAAAACAACCGATTGATTCGAGGAAACAACCGATTGTTTGTTTTGGGACCATAACAGAAAAACTGTTTTATCTTTTACTGAGCTTTAAATGATTTAACTGCTTACGCTCCAGTCATTAAATGCTTTGACCAATCTTTTAATGCAATTTAAGAGTTTGTTAAGATTTGATAACAAACTACATCTTTGAATAAATTCAGAAAAACAGATTTGAGAATTAATCTTTGACAAGTTTTTGCTGAGAGTTTTTGAGTTTTTCAAAGAGCTGAGATTGCTGAAAGTTTGTGATTGATCAAAGTTTGTGGAATAGGATTCTGCTTGTATTGATTTCAGATTATCTTCTATAACATGTGTAATCCTTGTACTCTGTGAAACAAGTATTCGTTTCTGTTTTTGCTAAGATTGGTTGTATGTTCTTGAGGGGATCAAGATCAGCAATATTGGTGTTGGTGTGTTGGCCAAGGAGAGTGTGTTTCTTGAGGTGTTCAAGGTCATTCTCTTGGTTGTTGTGTAAGTGATCAAGTTGTGATTTCTTAGTGGATTTCCTCAGGGTTTCTGAGAAGACTGGATGTAGCTCTGGATTTGGAGTGAACCAGTATAAACATCTTTGTGCAATCTCTCTATCCCTAACCCTTTAAATGCAGTTTTATTTGTTGTTTGCTGGTATAAACAACCGATTGTTTTTCTGGTTGTGCTGATTTTGTTTGCTGTTTTTGGTAAACTGAATTTCTTATCAATAGTTTCTTGAGATAAATTCATTCTTGTTTTAAAAGTTTACGAAAATTCTCTTTAAACAATTCACCCCCCCGCCCCTCTAGTTTAAAGCCATCCATTCTAACACTGTAAACCTTAACAGAATTCTGTTAAGCGGTTTTAATATGTTTTAAATGATCCTAACTAACTTGGCTCCTTTATTAAATGTTTTTGACCACTTGGTATGTCTATATAAAGGTGGTTTTACGCTCCTAATCTTGAAGTAACAGGAAGAGTTTATCAAAACAGTTTTTCCAAGATTTGAAAGAGCTTTGGATCATTCTTATGTGTGTGAAATAGGATTGGGTTGTGATCCTACCGGTAGACTTAGCGCAAGAGCGTTGCCTCGTCACGGTCTTCCTCACCAGCTTGACACCACGTGCCCTCCAAGTCCACACCACATATAGCCTCTCTGAGAACCTGAAAAACACACAGTGGCGCCTCTGCGGCCGGTGGCGCTCCGACGCTCAAGTCAGTGACAAGAACACCCAAAACTGAGAGAAAATATGCTCTGTAGGACCGTAATGAAAAGCACACAACCCTAGCAGAATGAGCCGTAATGAAAAACGTACCTCTACAAATTCTGTTAAGGTTACCTTTATAGCTAGGTTTCTTCTCTCTCCAGGCCGTTATGCTTTTGGACGCGTGGCTCGCATCCAGCCCTGCACGTGTCGCCATCTAGGCTGGGATAGCAGGTAGTACCCAGCCCTACACGTGTCATCATCTGGGCGAGGGTAACTCGAGCGTCACTTCTATGTAGCATCCAACCCTACACGTGTTGTCATCTGGGTTGGAGCAATTTGAGCGTCTTTTCTGTGTGATAACCAGCCCCGCGGCTAAGTCCCCTATTCAAGGAGTAACCTAGCACGTAATGCGCTGTGAAACACCACCTAACAAGGCGAGTATCGGATGCAACAAAGTGCATCATCTCTGTGATATCGCTCGTCGCAAGTGGCACCCTCCTTATTGCTACGCCATGCATGTTCTAGCTGGGGAAACCTTGCCACCAACGAATGTCCACTCTGAGAATCCTGTCGCTGATGAGCAAGGTGTTCCCCCCAACCCATTCGACCTTCATGCCCCATGCTGGTGCAACAATCATCTTACTGAACTTACACGCTTGAAATTACTCTTCTGAGCCTTCAACAGCTTTAACTAAGTTTACTGGGAGATCCGGCGATGTGCTCATACGGCGACTGTGACGTAACTCTGGTGACCGCCGGTTACGCACACTAGAGATCGGAGAACGCCAATTCAGCGATCGGCGACTATGCTCACTTCTGAACCATTCATCTTTTCTAGCCTACGTGTTCCACTGAGCACGCCCCACCCGGGCACGTGCAAGACACGTCATCACACCCGATGACCTGGTCGGTACACAAGCCCCCCAGTCTCGAGCTGCGACTTGTTCAGTGAGGAGACTAAAGAGGTTTAAATTCGGCGGCTTACGTGGCTTTGCGTGTTGGCACTAAAACTGTTCACTGACTTGACATTTCACCAACTCCTTCGATCATTCGACACGTGGACCCATCAACGACCATTGTTCACTGTCTTTTCGCTTTCTACAACGTTCGAAACCCTTAAACCCTTCGCGCTATTCACTGTTTCATTATCTTTCTTCATCTTCAAGAATTCTGAACGCTCTCTCTGCAAACTACGAAACCTTCATCTCCCTCAATCTTCAACTTCCTTCAACACTCACCCGATCATCAAAGGTAACTCTTTTACTCCTTCTATTGATATTTGTTGCATTTTAATCGGTTTGCATCATCCATTAACTGTCTGGAGCATACGTTGTGGGTTGTTTCTCCTTTTCTCGTAACTTAGAGTTTCGTTCCTGATAACGTCTACCCCAGCGAACTCTCACTCGTTTGTTCTGTCTTCTTCGTCTTCGATCGAGTCATTCTCTTGTTATCCTCACTTCCTCCCTTTTCTTTCCTTTGCAGTTCCTGCGATGGCTCAGACAAAGTCCACCACTAATCCTCCTTCCTCATCGCGAAACCCTCCTCCCAAAACTCGTAGGGTTACCACTGGGACAAACCCTCCACCAACACGCAACCCCCCACAAGCCTGTGGTGCTCCTTCCACACAGGCTGAGAGGCCTGCCTCATCCCACGCCAATCTTACCCAAGCAACTCCACCACAAGCCGGGGGAACCTCCCTTCCTCCACGAGATTACAAAGAGCTGTACCCTTGGGCCACCCCAACTCTATTGAAGGAAACCTTGTCAATAAATAATGAGGTGGGGGTGCTTCGCTTGAAGAAAGGGGAACGACCCGACCTTTCATTTCACAAGGAGCACGATAACAACGTGACAGTGCTGCCTTGCCTCCCCGGAGAACCAATTTGTGCGGACGACAAAGGGAACAATGGCAAGTTGTTCTACTTCGTCTACGCCACACTGTTCAAGAAAGTTAAACTTAGGTTTCCTTTTACTCGTTTCGAAAGGGAGCTATTGACCGAGCTCGACATCGCCCCTGCCCAGCTCCATCCCAACAGTTGGGCGTTCGTGAGGGCGTTCCAAATCCTTTGCGCGCACTTGGGGCTGCCAGTTTCGGTTGATGTCTTCCTCTTTCTGTTTGAGGCAAAGAATCCTGGAGATCGCCCTTGGGTCAGCTCGAATGGAATTGCTGGGAGGTCAATCCTCTCCATCTTCCAGCAATCCTACAAAGACTGGAAGGGGAAGTTCATCAAGGTGTGCCCGAACAACCAAGACCCTTCGCTGCTTGATGGCTTCCCCTTATAGTGGGTAAACAAGGGGAACAAGGATTCTAGGGACAGCTTCAGGAAAGCAAGGAGTCCTGACAAAATGGGAGATTTGGACAAAGACCTTTGTCTTTTCTGGAAAAGCGTGGCTTCTGCCAACATCACCTTTCCCACTGCTTCAATAATCTCCTTCGAATTCCTCGAGGGCCAACTCGAAATGCACATAGGTTAGCCCTACCCTAATACCAAGTCTCTCATTCTGTGTTGAAACTGACTTAGCATTTTGTCTTTGACATTCTTGTTCGTTCTGTATGTATACATTTGCATGTTCTGCTTTTGCTTTGGGGCATACTCATATATTTTTACCTTGTGCAGACGCAATGTTGGGCAAAGGAAAACTGGCTGAACTGAGGGCGATCGCCCGATCCCACAAACTCGCGGCGGGCTCCCAAACTGTGCCCAACTCGGTAGTGGAGATCGCCATCTCTCAAGGGAAAACTCCTCCCCAAGGTCCAACTCCTTCTGGGGCCCTACCCGCCCCAGAAAGGAAAAAACTGGCGTTGAAAAGACCAAAGAGGAAGACAACTCAGGTGGTGTCGGAAGAAGAAGACGACGACGAAGCCACTGAGGATGGTCTTATCACCAAGAGAAAAAGGGTAACCACCTCCACTCCACCTGCACTTCCAACGCCAACACCGCCATCACCTCCCGTTCCGTTGGAAACAGTCAAAGCAACACCACTGGCCGCCGCGCCCATAGTGATCGAGAGTGGTAGCCCTAATTATGCAGAGGACCCTCCGAGCGCCTCTACACCGTTTGTATCTGTTGGAGAGGGTCCTCCTTCCACCACATCCATCGCTGGGGCTATATTAGGAGAAGATGAGGGTGCTCAAGTTTCTCCAACGCCTATAGCGGAAGTTCCAGCCTCACCACCACGCCTGGAAGCCCCCCTTGCTGCACAAACTCAAGAGGGTGGTGGTGAAAGCCAACATCAAACTCCACCAGCACCTCCAGCATCAGCCTCAAGCCTCCTAGATCCCTTTAAAGAGACCTTGGGACCCTTCGCAGCTCAACTGAAGATCATGGCGGAAGATCTCCCTTCGCTGGTATCAAGAGCTGTGAAGGATTCACTCAAGAAGCTTCAAGAGGAAAACTCTGAGCTCAAGGAGTCGAATCTTATGATAAAGGTTGAGGCTGAAAAGCTCACTTGCAATCTGCTGATGACGGAAATGGAACATTCAAGGCTGAGCTGAGGAATACACGCAAGGAAGCCTCTGATCTGCGCCAAAAACTGCACCTCCAACTCCAAGAGAAAATTGACTTGGAGAGCAAGTTGGTCCCACTCAGGGTCAAGGTGGCAGACTTGGAGGCTGCACGAAAGGCTGAAGCTTCCAAGGTGGAAAGAATTGAGAAGAGATCAACAGATAGGGAGATCCTTTTGGGGAAGGTCGAGGCAGACAGAGATAAGGCTCTCGCTGAGCTCTCCCAAGCTCGTGAGGAAGCTACAAAAGTTGCTGCAGAGCTTGCCCAAGCTCGAGGTGAGAGTAAGAAAGCTATTGAAGAACTTGCTCGAGCTCATGAGGACAAAGAAGGACTGAAGAACCAAATACATGAGCTCGAGCAGAGTGCTGCTCAAATCCTCACCTCTGGGTTCGAAGCCGCTCTGGAGCAAATGTCATGCCAATATCCTGAGCTCGACCTTTCCATGTTGTCAATCTGCAACGAAGTGGTGGATGGGAAGATTGTACCTTTTGAAGACTAACTGCCTTTTCCCATCACCTCTTCTTCGAAAACTTGTTGTTTATCTTTTGTTTGTAATGACCGATCTGTGTAAAAACTTGAATTGACACTGCTTATATAACTCTTATTGCTTGAATATCGTCTTTCTATTCACCTTGTATGCCTTTGCCTCTATTTGTTGTGGGGTTAACTAACATGACTGGTGAAACTTACTCAACTGCATTAACTCAGCAATACTTGAACTTAACCCTTCACATAGTGCTTTTAACTCGAGCAAATTGTTAACCTTATAACAAACTTAGCAAACTGTTAACTCAAAGTAAATTTGAGCAACTATCAACTCTTCGGCGATGGCATTGAATAAAACTTGTGAACTTAAGGCAACAAACCTTAACATAAAATCACTTACTAGGCAGCAGGTTTTAACTCAAACTAGTATTAAAATACAGTTTACCTGATCTGCCAAGTGAAGTGCCCCCTACTTCCGCCATCGCCTGGAACTCTTCTGATCTGGCACTCGCCGTACAACCCCTTCACTGTCTCAACCTTCACGCCATAGGGTTCTGGCGATGTTACCTTTCTTCTTTGCATAACTTGATCATTGTTCCCTCATCTAGGGGTAGAGGCGCCTTTCGGATCCTTCACTACCTCCCTGAGTTTTAGAACAATGATCTGGATAGTGAGGTGTTCTCTTCGAACCTACCTCAGTTATCCTTTATCTTCTTCCACCCTTCACGCCGTACCTGAACTCGTTCAAGACGAGAAGGATTTTATCTATCTTCACATCGCCCGCAAGCGTGGAAGCTTTATCTGGTCTTAATGGGTCAATACTGATGTTTCACTTAAAGGGGAAAAGGCGTTTTCCATCAACCTTCCCTTCCCTCCGTTTAAGTTCACGAACACCCCTGACTTTTCAGTTTCATCTTGCCTAAACTCACTCTGAGGTGAGAAGGACTTTCTATGGTGCCTCAACATGCCCAGGGTGTACATCTCCTCCCCCCTGGATGCACTGAGGACTTTTAATCTTGCCTCAATCTGCTTATGCAAAGAGGTCTTTTAATTTGTTCTTGCCTTCACTCGCTCAAAGGCGAGGAGGACTTCTTCTCTTTCTCGCCTGCGCTCGCTCAAGGGCGAGGAGGACTTCTTCTTTTGCCTCAAAATGCACGAGAGCGTTGAGGGCTTTTTACACTACTGGTGCCTCCGATCGCCGAAAGACGATGAGATCTTTAAAACTTTTAACTATTGCCATCGATCGCCGAAAAACGACGGGGACTTTAAAACTTTTAACTATTGCCACCGATCGCCGAAAAACGATGGGGGCTTTAAAACTTTTAACTATTGCCGCCGATCGCCGAAAAACGATGGGGACTTTAAAACTTTTAACTATTGCCGCCAATCGCTGAAAAATGATGGGGACTTTAAAACTTTTAACTATGAAGCATGCAATATAACTTTATTGTTACCTTAGATCACGTACAAGTGATAAGGTCTTTTTTCTAAGAACTTTCAAAACAATAAGCATGCAAACTTAGAAGCTTTAAACTTGAAAAACTCTTCTTTATTGGGTGGCCTCATTAAAAACTCTCCTTAGGGAAAAAAGAGTGCCCCCTTGAAATTGTTTTAACAGAAACTATTCAAATCTCTTCATGTTCGTCTTTACTTACAAGGCTTTAACTGTAATACAATTTGAGATGTGTGGCGTTCCAAGTGCGAGGAATTGCCCCTCCTTCTAACGTCTCCAAGCGGGAGGCGCCGTTCCTGAGCACCTCGGTTATTCTGAATGGTCCCGTCCACTTAGGCGATAACTTGTTCTCCATCTCATACTGATGGGCCTTCCTCATCACCAGGTCGCCACTTCTAAACTGCCTTGACATTACCTTAGAGTTATACCTTCGCTCAATCCTTCTATTTACTGCTTCGGCCGTCACTCTCGCCTCCTCCCTGACCTCATCCAGCAAATCCAGATTCATTCTTCTTTCTTCGTTCGAGTCTTCCGCCACAAAGTTCTGGAATATCGGTGAGCTTTCCTGGATTTCGACTGGAATCATCGCATCACATCCATAAACCAAACTAAACGAGGTCTCGTGGGTTCCTGACTGCTCAGTGGTATGGTACGCCTAAACTATGCGGGGTACCTCTTCAGCCCACGATCCCTTAGCTTTCTCTAGTCTTCTCTTTAAACCTCTCAGCAACACCCGATTGGCAGACTCCAATTGGCCATTCGTCTGTGGGTGCTCGACGTATGCAAACACCTGTTGTATTCCCACCTCTTCGCACATCGTTTTCAACAGGTGACTTGCAAACTGAGTCCCATTGTCTGACACCAGGCGTTTAGGCACACTATGTTCTTCCATAGAAAGCTCTCGATCTTGTGTGCGGTGATCTGGGCCACTGGCTCCGCTTCGATCCACTTGGTGAAGTATTCAATCGCCACTACCAAGTACTTCATCTGCCTGACCGCCAATGGGAAGGGTCCCAGAATGTCAATTCCCCAAGTATGAAACGGCCTGGGGCTGTAAATTGACTTCAGCTCTTCTGGGGGTGCCTTGTGCCAATCGGCGTGCTGCTGGCATTGCTTGCAACGCTGGGCGTATCTCTTGCAATCTTCTCTTATCGTGGGCCAGTAATAGCCTGCACGGATAGTCCATGTCGCCAGTGATCGACCTCCAATGTGGCTCCCGCAAATTCACTCATGGAGCTCAGCCATAATCCTCGTGCACTTCTCTCCGTGTACACATACAAGAAGAGGGTTTGTAAATCCAAACCTGTACAGCTCGCCATCAATAAGGGTAAACTTGCTGGAGCTCTTCTTTATTTTTCTGGCCTCAGTTGAGTCAACTGGAAGCACACCATCCGCTAAATAGCGTTGGTATGGCGTTATCCACGTGTCTGGTTCGTGGACAGCGCAAACCTGCATCGATCTTGCCCCTTTCGCTGGGCGCGTTCTGACCCTCGGCATCCTCAGAGTATCCTCAGAGTTTCCTGCGTTAGGGATCTATGACTTCTCGCTGGTCTTTCCATTGATCTGCAAACATGGAGGACCTAGTGGTCTGCCACGAATGCTCGAGGCGCTTTCAAGGTTTCTTGAATGATAGTCCTCTGCCTGCCCCCCTTGCCCGAACTGGCGAGCTTGGCTAGCAAGTCAGCTCGGGCATTCTGTTCTCTTGGCACGTGCACCACTTCAAATGAAGCGAAAGATCTTCTTAGCTCTTGCACGTACTCCAAGTAGGCTGCCATCTGCGGGTCCTTGGCTTGGAACTCGCCAGTTACATGTCCGGTGACCAACAGCGAATCGCTCTTGGTCATCAGCACTTTCGCCCCCATTTCCTTTGCCAGTAGGATTCCGGCGATCAAAGCCTCATACTCTGCTTGATTGTTGTTTTCTTTGAAAGCAAACCTTAATGATTGCTCTATCAACACTCCGTTGGGCCCTTCCAAAATGACCCCAGCCCCGCTGCCCAGCTGGTTGGACGACCCATCAACTGAGAGTACCTAGCGAAAGTCATCCTCGGCGTTCTGTGCCACCTCGGAGGACAACTCGACCACAAAATCGGCGAAGACTTGCCCTTTGATCGATCCCCGGGGTTCATATTTGATGTCGAACTCCGAAAGCTCGAATGCCCACTTCACCATCCTTCCAGACATATCGGGCTTCTTCAAAACCTTCTGGATTGGCAGATCAGTCATCACCAATACCGTGAAGCTCTGGAAGTAATGGCGCAATCTCCTCACCGAGAATACAACCGCCAATGCTGCCTTTTCTAGGGCCTGGTACCTCACCTCTGGGCCTTGCAGCACCTTGCTAACGAAATATATAGGCCTTTGGATCTGATCCTAATCCTGCACTAGCACTGCGCTGATCGCTCTCTCGGTTATGGCAAAGTACAGCCTGAGCGGTGTTACGACTTGGGGCTTGCACAAAACTGGAGGGCTCGCCAAATATTCCTTGAGCTTTACGAAGGCCTCCTCACACTCCTTTGTCCAAACAAACCTGTTGTTCCTTTTCAAACATTGGAAGTATGGGTGGCCCTTCTCTCCGCTTGCCGATACGAATCGGGACAGGGCGGCCATCCGCCCCGTGAGTTGTTGCACCTCCTTCACATTGGCGGGGCTCCTCATTGCCAAAATGGTGGCGCACTTCTCGGGGTTAGCCTCGATTCCCCTCTCCGACAGGAGAAACCCCAGAAATTTCCCTACTTCTACACCAAAAATACACTTTTCAGGATTCAGTTTCAGCTTGTACCTGGCTATCATGATGAACATCTCTTCCAAGTCGGCGACGTGCTTGTCTTTCTCTAGGGACGTTACGACCATGTCGTCGACGTATGCCTGCACATTCCTTCCGAGCATGGGTGCGAGCACCTTGTCCATCAGCCTTTGGTATGTAGCCCCTGCATTCTTCAACCCGAAGGGCATTACCCTGTAGCAATAGCATGACCTTTCCGTCATGAAGGCGGTCTTCTCTTCGTCCATGGGGTGCATTTTGATTTGGTTGTACCCCGAGAAGGCATCCAGAAAACTGAGCAGCTTGCACCCCGATGCACTGTCTACCAGGGCATCTATTCTTGGCAAAGGATTGTGTACCGTCCCGTACCCGGGCGTTGACTAAGTCAAGGTCAAAGTCAACACCTGAGGTCAAAGTCAACACAGGGCGTCGCCTGGGTGAAGAGACACTAAGTGCCAGCGCCGTCAAGAAAGAAGGCATCGCCAAGGCAAGGCGTCGCCTAGGTGAAGGTGTCGCCCGACCAGGGCGTCGCCAGGTCAAACATTACCAAAGCAAGGCAATCACAGTGTGGTTCCCCGATACCCATGGGTAGGAAAGACCATGGAGGGAGCGACGCCGTGGGAAGGCCCCAAACCCTGGATGACCAAGGAACAGTAATAAAGAGGAGGGAAAGGTGGCTTCAAGGCCATAGCAACAACACCAGTGTAGGGCAGCCTGACTCGAGAAGTACCCCTGCCGCCCAAGAAATGCCTTTGGGACAGATACGACTCAAGAGGATGGTCACGCCCAGGGTAGCCGGGTGCAGGGTACGAGAGGAAGGCAGATACGCTCTCAAAGTAAGTGACTAGATAATTGGCGGCATGAGTTGGCACCCAAAAAGTCACCCCTAGCACAGTAGCACTCCCAGGCGGGAGGACTCACACGTAGAAACGTCCCCAGATGGGCAGAAACGCCCAGATGGGGTCAAGGCATCGTGAGGCCCTCCACGTGTACGACAGCCAGGTCAGAATAGAAACACCCTTTAGTCAGGTGCCAGGTAATCAAGTCATTCAATACAGTTTCCGTTTCGAGCGTTTAAGTACTATGATGGCTCGCAAGCGTTTCAACGTCTTAAATGCGCTACGTTTTCTAATTAAACGCTTTAATGAGTGCGTTACGTTTGTAATTAAAAGCGCTTTAAGACGCTTTAAATGCTTGGGTAGTTTAAATAGCGTGGAGAATGTTGGGAACGGGGTTGGAACTTTTGGCAAATTTACCAGAACTCTCTAGTTGCTTGCTCGTGCTTCAAGGTTACGAACAAGGGACTGGGGAATATCTTTGCCTGAGAGAGAGAACACAAACACACAATACACAGTTATTTTTTACCACCTTCAGAGTGCCATACGCGGTGCTCAGAGACGGAGGTGAACAGTTTTGGTGTTTCTTGCTGGCTGACTTGAGCGTCGGAGTGCAAACGGCCGCTAGGGCGCCTCTTTGTCCTCTTTTTTGCAAGAATCCACAGGTAATCAGTGGGAAGGAGTCCCTAGTTGACAGTTGAGGTCGCGCACGAAGACGTCCCGGTCAACCGGACGGAACATTTGGCGCCCACCATGGGGCTGGTATAAAACATCAGTCCCATCACAAGTTCGAGGAAATCTACTAAGTCGGAGTAACGTTGGAGGAGGTTGGAGTGACAATGGCCCCAACCAGACGAAGTACAGCACGCGCAGCCCCAGCAGAACTATCCATGCAACAGGTCCTGGAGATAATGAGGGGGCTGCAGCAGGACATGGCGGAGTCGAAAATGGAACAGGAACGCATGCAGGCAGATCTCGATGCCTCGCATGAGCGAAATGAAGAGCTCCACCGTGTAAATGAGGAGTTGCGCCAGGGCCTGAGAAATGATTGGAGGCGGCCTGGACATGACGAGATGGAGAACCATTCCCCACCAAGGGAGTTTTCCACCCCTTTCTCGCAGGAGATCCTAGATGCAGTGATCCCGAACACGTTCACGGGGCCCAAGGTGATCTTCACCGGGATGGAGGACCCAAAGACGCACCTTGCTGCATTTCACACACAGATGGTCCTGGTAGGCGGTTCTGACGCTGCCAAGTGCAAGCTCTTTATGAGCACCCTGACCGGGATGGCTATGGACTGGTTCATCAGCCTTCCAGATGGTCATATCACATCTTTCCGCCAATTGTCACGATTGTTCAGGGAACAATACTTAGCAAACAAGGCCCCGCCGCCGGTCTCTTACGATCTGTTTGATGTGAAGCAGTATCAAGGGGAGACCCTGAAGGAGTATATCAATCGCTTCGGGGCCAGGTCGTGAAGGTTGGTACGACCGAGGAGCCTATGATCGTGTACACATTTGTGAAAGGCGTATGCCCCGGTCCTTTTGGAGAATCCATCATCCGCAACCGCCCTAGGACTTTCGTTGAACTACGGCGTAGGGCGGTAGAACATATTGCTTCTGAAGGGGAGGTGTGTGTGAAGCGCACCAGCGTCGTGCCCCCACGCCCGAGGGGACCGGCGCGAGCTCAACCTGTCAGGGTCAATGAGACCACGACGGGAAGAAAGAAGCCAGAGGCGAGACGCCCCTACGAGGCCAGAAAGCCCCAGCTCCGGGGTCCAGCAGGAGGCGATCGCCCGGCCAGAGAAAGAGCGAGACCGGCAAGGTACAACTTCGTGGTTGAGTTGAAGGATTTGATCGTCGTGCCTAACATAGCTGAGAGGCTGAGGCGACCGCCGAAGACCGACAAGGTGTTAGGGCCTCGTAAAGACTCTTGGTGCGAATTCCACGAGGCTTTCGGGCACCACATTGATAATTGCCTGTCGTTGGGCTACCAGCTAGATGAGCTGGTGAGGACTGGGTTTTTGAAGGACTATGTCGCAGAGCCCACAACGACCGCCACCTTGCCGCCGCCAGCAGAAGAACCAGCACACGAGATGCCTGTGCTTGGTGAGGTCCACACCATTGCTGGAGGTTTTTCCGGCGGGGGACCCACCGCTTCCCAGCGGAAGAAATACGCGAGGGGGGTAAATTCAATCGAAGAGAGGCTCTCAGGGGAGCCATGGGAGTCGGATCTCGTGTTCACGAGAAGAGACCTCCGAGATGTGGTACCCCACGACAACGACCCCGTTGTCATCTCAGTCGTCACAGCCGGAAGGAAGGTGCACAGAGTGCTTGTCGACCAAGGAAGTTCGGCAGACGTCATGTTTCTGTCGACCTTTAATAAGCTACGGCTGTCCCCCGATCTGTTGAGTCCCTATACGGGGTGCCTGTATGGGTTCGGGGATAACCAGGTGGAAGTCCGGGGGTACTGGAGTTGAGGACTACGTTCACAGGCGGAGAGGCCTCCCGTACCGAAAGCATCCGGTACCTGGTCGTGAACGCCAATTCTGCCTACAATATTTTGCTGGGCAGACCGGCGTTAAACCGTCTGAACGCGGTGTCCTCCACACGCCACATGAAGATGAAGCTGTCGGATCTCAATGGCCAGGTGATAGTCATCAGGTCAGACCAGGAGGAGGCAAGGAAATGCTATGAGAACAGCCTGAAAACGAAGAGAGGCGTGTTCATGGTGTATGAACGTCCGCCGAGCGCAGACACGACGATGATTGAGGCGACGCCCGCTGGGTTGACGCCTAAAGAGGCCATAGCGGAGAGGGCGATGCCCGAAGCAGATGCGCCTATGGAGGAAGGCCCTGACGACGCGGCGCCCGTGGAAGAGGCGGCGCCCGTCGAAGATGATAGCAGGGAACGGCCCGCGGCTAACGCCGTAGAAAGGGAGATTGGCGGCAAGACTTTCAAGTTAGGAAGTTCGCTGAGCCCAGAAGAACAGGAAGGGGTGGCAGAAGTGATTTCACGCCACCTGGATGCCTTCGCATGGTCCGCCTCGGATATGCCAGGCATCGATCCCGATTTCCTGTGTCACCACCTCAGCATGGACGCTACGGTCCGTCCCGTGCGTCAGAGAAGGAGAAAGTTCAATGAGGAACGACAGCACGTGGTGAAAGACGAAACGCAGAAGCTGTTGAGTGCTGGCCACATCAGGGAGATTCAATACCCTGAGTGGCTTGCCAACGTCGTCTTGGTGAAAAAGGCGAACGGAAAGTGGAGGATGTGTGTTGACTTCACGGACCTGAACAAGGCATGCCCAAAGGACTCGTATCCGCTGCCCAGCATCGACGCCTTGGTAGACAGTGCGTCCGGCAGCAAGGTGCTGAGTTTCCTGGACGCCTTTTCAGGGTACAACCAAATCAAGATGCACCCAAGAGACGAGAGCAAGACTGCATTCATGACTGAGACCTGTAGTTACTGCTATAAGGTGATGCCTTTTGGGCTGAAAAATGCGGGCGCCACGTACCAAAGGTTAATGGACAAGGTCCTGGCGCCAATGCTCGGGAGGAATGTGTACGCCTATGTAGACGACATGGTGGTGGCGTCGCAGAATAGGGCGCAGCACATGGCGGACCTGGAGGAGTTGTTCGTCACAATATCCAAGTACCGCCTCAAGTTAAACCCTAAGAAGTGTGTTTTCGGGGTAGAGGCCGGTAAGTTCTTGGGTTTTATGCTCACAGAGAGGGGGATAGAGGCGAACCCCGAAAAATGCGCGGCGATTATCGCCATGCGGAGCCCGACGTCGGTAAAGGAGGTGCAACAGCTGACAGGGCGGATGGCGGCGCTCTCGAGGTTTGTTTCCGCCGGAGGAGAGAAGGGGCACCCATATTTCCAGTGCCTCAAGAGAAACAGTCGCTTTGCATGGACTGATGAATGTGAAGCGGCTTTCATTAAGCTGAAGGAGTACCTGGCGACGCCACCGGTCCTCTGCAAGCCGGTAGCGGGCGTGCCCCTCCGGTTATATTTTACTGTAACGGAGCGGGCCATCAGTTCTGTGTTAGTCCAGGAGCAGGACCAAAGTCAGAAGCCCATCTATTTTGTAAGCAAGGCATTACAGGGAGCTGAGAGGAGGTACCAAGCGCTAGAGAAGGCGGTGCTAGCGGTAGTATTTTCTGCCAGGAGGCTCCGTCATTACTTCCACAGCTTTACAGTGGTGGTGATGACCAACCTCCCTATACAGAAAGTGCTGCAGAAGCCTGATGTGGCGGGAAGAATGGTTCGCTGGGCGGTAGAACTATCAGAATTCGACATCCAGTATGAGCCTAGAGGATCCATCAAAGGGCAGGTGTACGCAAATTTTATAGCGGAACTTTCACCCGGAGATGAGCAAGAGGTGGAAATGGGTTCGCAGTGGCTGCTCTCGGTTGATGGCTCTTCCAACCAACAAGGGAGCGGTGCGGGAATAGTCTTGGAGGGACCCGACGACATACTGATCGAGCAGGCCCTGCGCTTCGCCTTCAAGGCAAGTAATAATCAGGCAGAATATGAAGCCCTGATAGCAGGAATGCTCCTGGCCAAGGAGATGGGCGTGCAGAACCTCCTGGTGAAAAGCGACTCCCAGCTAATTACGGGGCAGGTATCGGGTGAGTTCCAGGCGAAGGACCCACAGATGGCGGCGTATTTGAAATACGTCCAGTTGTTGAAGGGAGCATTCAACGCTCTTGAGCTGATACATGTCCCGAGGGAGCAGAATGCCAGAGCTGACCTGTTTGCAAAGCTGGCCAGCTCAGGCAAGGGGGGTAGACAGAGGACAGTGATCCAAGAGACTCTCAAAGCTCCGCGTAGGTTCGTGGAAGACAACAGGGTGGATGTCCTCCAGATTTATACATCAAGGGGAAGGCCAAGGAGTCATTGCTCTTTGACCCAGGATACGCAGAGGGCGCCCCGCATCAGCACATACGCGGACGCGCCCGAAGAAGGGTAGATGCAGGTATGCGTTTTGACCCAGGGAGACACCTGGATGACGCCCTACAAGCGATACCTGGCGGATGGGACTCTCCCAGTAGAGCCTGAAGAGGGTAAAAAGGTCAAAAGAAACGCCGCAAGATACACCCTGGTGGATGGGGTGTTGTTCAGGCACGGTTTCACTCACCCTATCCTAACATGTGTAAGTGGCGACGAGTGCACCAGGATAATGGCAGAACTACACGAAGGCATCTGCGGGAGCCACGTAGGGGGAAGGTCCCTAGCCTCCAAAGTAATACGCGCAGGTTTCTTCTGGTCAACAGTGAAAGAGGACTGCGCACGACACGCCCAGCGGTGCAGGCAATGCCAAAAGCACGCCGACTGGCATAAGGCGCCGCCGGAAGAATTGCGATCCATATACAGCCCGTGGCCTTTCCATACATGGGGAATCGACATCCTGAGCCCGTTCCCACTGGCAATCAGGCAGATGAAGTATTTGATCGTCGCCATCGAATACTTCACCAAATGGATAGAGGCAGAGCCCGTTGCACAGATCACTGCGCACAAGGTACAACATTTTGTGTGGAAAAACATTGTGTGCCGTTTTGGCGTACCTAGGCGCCTGATATCTGATAACGGGACCCAGTTTGCCAGTCAGCAGCTGAGAAACCTGTGTGCTGAGGTAGGAATCAAACAAGTGTTCGCATCGGTCGAACACCCCCAGACCAACGGACAAGTGGAGTCGGCAAACAGAGTTCTGCTGAGGGGGTTAAAAAGAAGGTTAGAAAAAGCCAAAGGGGCGTGGGCGGAAGAGGTACCAAGGATCGTATGGGCATATCACACCACGCCCCAATCCTCTACTATGGAGACGCCTTTCAATTTGGTGTACGGGTCGGACGCGATGATTCCGGTAGAAATACATGAGAGCTCGCCACGTTTTCAAAACTTTGTGGCGGAGGAATCCAATGAAGAGAGGCGGGTAAACCTGGATCTACTAGATGAGGCCAGAGAAGAAGCCAGAATCAAAGCGGAAGCAGTAAAGAGAAGAGTAGAGCGACAATACAGCTCTAAGGTAAAGCCGCGGCAGTTTCAGATTGGCGACCTAGTGATGAGGAAAGCTCACCCATACGAGTTGGAGAATAAACTGTCTCCTAAGTGGACCGGACCCTTCAGAATTACTGAGGCTAAGGGCAACGGTTCATACAACCTAGAGACCTTGGAGGGAGGTCCTATCCCGCGCAGTTGGAATGCAGCCAACTTAAAATTTTATTTCAGTTGACTTATGGAAGCAGTTATGTAACAATTTAGTTGAAGAGGACGCTCTTTTTCCCTCTTGGGGGTTTTTTAATGAGGTCACCCTAATAAAAGGTAAAACCAGTTTGAGAAAAAGAAGTGCCTTGGTTTTTAGCCTTTATCTTTCTCCGTTTGAAGTAAGGTAAGGCCTCGCCAAGAGAAGACGTCGCCAAGAAAGAAGGAGTCGCCAAGAAAGAAGGTGTCGCCAAGAAAGAAGGCGTCGCTTAGGTCAAGGCGTCGTTAAGAAAGAAGGCGTCGCCTAGGTCAAGGCGTCGTCAAGAAAGAAGGCGTCGCCTGGATGGAGGCGGGCGCCGTTGATGAACATGGCGAAGGAAAGCGCACAATATGCGAAATGTATGCAGAGTAAAGTGACGTTGCAAAAATCAATTATGATATAGAAAAAGTTGGTGTTACAAGCAATGTTCAATACAATGGAAGTAGCCCAAATGGGGCGAATATTACAACTCATGCAAGTCACAAAAGAGCCATTTTTCAGTGGCCATCAGAGTCAGCACTGGAAGAGGACGAAGCCCTGATCCCAGCCCGCAGAGCTCGAGTAAGTCGTGTCCTCCTTTCTTGGCTTATTTTCGAACCTGCACCAAGGGAGATAAATGTGTCAGAGATGCCATGAAGCAAGACATGCACGTTTGGAAAGCGATAAAGGCCAAAGTTTCTAGGGCAGTGACTCTTACATATGTACTTTTCGAGAGTCCCAGCGTTGAACTCCAGGCTGATCAAAGTGGTAGAGTCAAAACCTCCCGCCTCAGCAAGAATCCGGCAAGCTATTTGATCACTTGGAGCCAGTCTTTTGAAGGGTTTGGTTTTGAGGGCCCTCGCTTCTCTCACCCAGTACAGCGGAAACCCGTCCAGGGCGTCGGGAACAAGGTCGGTGCAGCAGATCTTGAAGAACCGGCCTTTCCACCCGGTGAACGAGTTTTGGAAGGGTGTGAAGAGAACTCTCCCGGGTACGTTACTGAGAGTTACCCAGAGGTTGTGTCTCTGCCTCTTCACCTCAAAGAAGTGAAGAAAGAGGTCAACCGAGGGTGCACAACCCAGAAACCCGAAGAGAATGTCGAAGGCTTTGACAAAGGCCCAGCTGCTGGGGTATAACTGGGCCGGAGCAACGTTGATCTCCGTCAGCAGTTCCTTCTCGAACCAGGAGAAGGGTAGGCGCACTCCGATGGTCTTGAACACCACCTGGTAAAAGTAAAAGAAAGGGACCCCTTCGTTGGCCCGTTCGTCTCCACATACTGGCTCCCCTAGAGTGCAAGGGAGCACAACGATGTCGTCGTCATGCCTCCTCGCGAAGGCCCGGTGGTCATAAGAACACGAATCCCCTTTGTGCTCCCTTATGGCCCTGGTAGCGAGTAAGCATGAACACTCATCAAGAAGTTCACTCGAAGCCCAAGGGTACAAGTCCTTGGGACTGACCCTGGAGGAAGCAGCATGAGAAGACATTCTTTAACAAGATCAGAGATTTTCAAGGGTGTAGGGACTGCCGCCCAGGCATCGACCAAGCCCAAGGTCAAAGTCAATGTCAAGATAGGGACGACGCCCAAGGCGACACTAGCATGAGACACCCGAGGCGTCGCGGGCGTCGCCCACCAAAATATCAGCGAGTTTGCCTCCTCGATACCCACAGGTAGGAAAGACTGTGGAGGGAGATTAAGTCGAAGAAGGTGAAGTTAGTTACTGGCGTCGCATCCCTGAGACCCACAGGTAGGAAAGACTGTGGAGGGAGGCGGGACCGCCAAAACGCCAGCGAATCGCTGGCAGGGCGTTCCCCGATACCTATGGGAAGGAAAGACCATGGAGGGAACGACCACCTCTCAGAACACTCGGTGTTTCAGACACCCGAGGACGATACGACGCTGCTGTAGCAGGCCTCTCCTTAGGCGTGGGCGTCGGGTGCTAGGAATCAGAGGAAGGACAGTTTGGGTGTTAGAAGCACCCGTGGACGATACGGCTCCATTAGATGAGCCTCTCCGTGGGCGTGGGCATCGGCGCGTGACCTTTCCCAAGCCTACCAGGCCGCCTGACAAAGTGAAAGAAACGGGCAAAACACAAATAAAATAACCGAAGCGCGAGGAAGGGCAGAGAAAGTGGATGTAACAGTGGTTGCAAGCGCGGGGTTTGGGTAACTTAAACGTTCCGAGAAGCGCGAGGGACAACGAATGATGACCGTGTGATGATGCCACATGTTGCAGGATTAAGTGCTCAAGGGGAGCGCAAGAGGTTCTTAAAGATGACCGCACGATGAACCACGTGGCACGCGATTAAATGTAGCCCCAAAGGGCATTATTTTTCCCGCTTCAGAGGATGTCCAATCAGCCATTAAGAACACCACTGTGGTTCAGCAAGTGTCACGTCAGTAATTCGAAGAATTGTTGAGTCAGCAGGGAATGACACGTCATCAGGATGGCACGTGGATGGCGTGGGCGAGGCCTTAGTCTTTGCGCTGAAGACAAGTCTTCGGCTTAAGACTGGGGGGCTTATGTACCGTCCCGTATCCGGGCGTTGACTAAGTCAAGGTCAAAGTCAATGCAGGGCGTCGCCCAGGTGGAGAGACGCCAAGTGCCGGCATCGCCAAGAGGAAGCGTCGCCTAGGTGAAGGCGTCGCCCAACCAGGGCGTCGCCAAGATCAAACATCATTAAGTCAAGGCAATCACGGTGCGGCTCCCCGATACCCATGGGTAGGAAAGACCATGGAGGGGGCGACGCCGTGGGAAGGCCCCAAACCCTGTATAACTAGGGAACAGTAATAAGGAGGAGAGAAAGGTGGCTTCAAGGCCATAGTAACAGCACCAGTATAGGGCAGCCTGACTCGAAAAGTACCCCTGCCGCCCCAGAGACGCCTTTACGACAGATACGACTCAAGAGGAAGGTCACGCCTAGGGTAGCCGGGTGTAGGGTACGAGAGGAAGGCAGATACGCTCTCAAAGTAAGTGACTAGATGATTGGGGGCATGAGTTGGCACCCAAAAAGTCACCCCTAGCGCAGTAGCACTCCCAAGCAGGAGGACTCACACGTAGAAACGTCCCCAGATGGGCAGAAACGCCCCCAGATGGGGTCACGGCGTCGTGAGGCCCTCCACGTGTACGACATCCATGTCAGAATAGAAACACCCTTTAGTCAGGTGCCAGGTAATTAAAGTCATTCAATACAGTTTCCGTTTCGAGCATTCAGGTACTATAATGGTTCCCAAGCGTTTCAACGTCTTAAATGCGCTACGTTTTCTAATTAGATACGCTGATTGAGTGCGTTACATTTGTAATTAAAGGCGCTTTAAGGCGCTTTTAATGCTTGGGTAGTTTAAATAGCGCTGAGAATGTTGGAAAGGGGGTTGGAACTTTTGGCAAAATTACCAGAACTCTCTAAGTTGTTTGCTCGTGCTTCAAGGTTACGAACAAGGGACTGGGGAATATCTTTGCCTGAGAGAGAGAACACAGACACACAATACACAGTTATTTTTTACCACCTTCAGAGTGCCATACACGGTGTTCAGAAACGGAGGTGAACAGTTTTGGTGTTTCTTGCTGGCTGACTTGAGCGTCGGAGTGCAAACGGCCGCTAGGGCGCCTCTTTGTCCTCTTTTTTGCAGGAATCCACAGGTAATCAGTGGGAAGGAGTCCCTAGCTGACGGTTGAGGTCGCGCACGAAGACGTCCCGGTCAACCGGACGGAACACTTTTCAAACTTTGAAGGATAAATTAACTAAAGCCCCCATTCTAGCCCTTCCTAACTTTGCTAAGACATTTGAAATAGAGTGTGATGCCTCTAATATAGGCATTGGGGTCGTCCTCCTTCAAGAAGGACACCCCATCGCTTATTTTAGTGAGAAACTCAAAGGGAGTCATCTCAATTACTCCACTTATGATAAAGAACTTTATGCTCTTGTTAGAGCTTTGCAAAATTGGCAACATTATCTTTTTCCAAAGGAATTTGTGATTCATAGTGATCATGAGTTCCTTAAATATTTGAAAAGCCAAAGCAAGCTTAATAAGAGACATGCTAAGTGGGTGGAGTTTATTGAGCAATTTCCTTATGTGATCAAACATAAACAAGGTAAAATTAATGTGGTGGCCGATGCTCTTTCAAGAAGATATACCTTGTTAAATGTTTTAAATGTTCAATATTTAGGTTTTGATCACATAAAGGAACTTTATCATGATGACTTAGATTTCTCTCTAATCTATCAAGAGTGTTCCAAGGGAGGTCACAAAGACTTTTTCTTACATAATGGTTTTCTTTTCAAAGGAAAAAGACTGTGTTCCCCAAGGATCCATTAGACAATCTCTTGTTAGAGAGGCTCATGAGGGTGGGCTTATGGGACATTTTGGGGTAGCTAAGACCTTAGAAACATTGCATGAACATTTCTTTTGGCCTCACATGCGCAAATCCGTACTTACCTTCTGTGATAGATGTATAGCATGTAGGAAGGCTAAATCTAAGGTCCAACCCCATGGTTTATATATCCCTCTTCCTATCCCTACAATGCCTTGGGTTGATATTTCTATGGATTTTATCTTAGGACTACCCAAGACATCGAAGGGTAAGGATTCCATCTTTGTGGTAGTGGACCGTTTTTCTAAAATGGCTCATTTTATTCCATGCCACAAAGTGGATGATGCATGCCATATTGCAAATCTCTTATTCAAGGAAGTTGTTCGTTTGCATGGACTTCCTAGAAGTATAGTATCTGATAGGGATTCTAAGTTCTTAAGTCACTTTTGGCGGACCTTATGGGGGAAACTTGGCACCAAACTTCTGTTTTCGACTACTTGCCACCCCCAAACTGATGGTCAAACCGAAGTGGTTAATAGAACTTTGGGTCAATTATTGAGATGCTTTATTTCCGGGAATCCAAGGGCTTGGGAGGATTTACTACCTCATGTTGAATTTACCTATAATAGGGTAGTAAATTCCACCACTAACCATTCTCCTTTTGAGGTTGTTTATGGGTTTAATCCCCTTACTCCTCTAGATCTTCTTCCCATTCCTGTACTTGATGAGGTTCTATGCAAAGACGGTTTTGAAAAGGCATCTTTTATTAAAGATTTGCATAACCGCATCAAGTTACAAATTGAGCAGAAAGTTGGTAAGTATGCTGACACTGCCAACCAAAGGAGAAAGGCATTAATCTTTAAGCCTGGTGATTAGGTTTGGCTTCATTTGAGAAAGGATAGATTTCATTCTCTAAGGAAGTCCAAACTTATGCCTCGTGGTGATGGCCCTTTCCAAGTCATCAAGAGGATTAATGATAATGTCTATGAGTTAGATATGCCCTCTACTTATCTTGGTAGTAATTCTTTCAATATTACTGATCTCACTCCTTTTGCTGCAGGTTTCCCAAATTCGTGGACGAATTCTCTCCAACCCGGGGAGTATGATGGAAACCAAGTAGAGGATGCTCAAGCCCATGAAGCCCAAGCCCAACAAGGGGCCCAAGCCCAACAAGGGGTCCAAGCCCAACGAATTACTAGGAGCATGGCAAGAGCTTTGGGACAAGAGTATAATAAGATGGCTCTTCTTATTTCTTTTGTAGAATAGGGGTGCAGATGTAATAAAGAGGTGTAAGTAGTAAGGTAGTCTAGGGGGAGTGTGGATAGGAGATTAGGAGGTGCCAAACTAGGAAGGAAATTCACACTTCCTTCATTGTCTAGATTGGCGCCGAATTTCATTACATTTAGGTGTCATTTAGCTTGCATTTTCAGCACCTCATAGGCTATAAATAAGGTGCTTCTCTTTGTATTTTGCAGATTGGAATTTTATAGTAGAGAGACTATACTCAAATTTGGAGAGAAATTGTGAGTCTAGAGTCTTCTTCTTCCTTTGCCTTATCTTGTGAGCTATGGTGAGCTTCAAGTGGCGGCACTCCATCACTTATCTTGGATCAAGGTGCCAAGTGGCGTGAATGGCTTCTTCCAATTCTCAAATTCCTTTTCTTCAATTTTCCATTCGGTAGTTTTAATTCCTAGTATTTTCCTTCATTTTCTACCGTTTACATTTGCATTTCCAGCTTTGTTCTTTGTTTCTATTCGGTTCAGTAGCTAGCTTTTCAATTCTGTCCAGTTTTTAATTCTTGTTCTTCATTCCTTGTGTTTTTTATTCCATTTGACAATATATGGACTTCCATATGAGTCTTGGTTGGTGCTAGGTCTTGGTGAGTTCTTGATCCAATTCTAAAGTAAGGTGCCATTTATGACCAGCTCAAGTTGCTCCTAAGAATGTAAAAGAATCATGTATTCTTGTTGTTGCATTCACATCAGGTCTCAAGCCCCTTTCTATAATTATTAGTATAACAACTTTCAATCACGAGAATATAATCTCAACTAAAACCATACTCATTAGGAAAACATTTTGTTTACGGGCACCTTCTCTCAAGGTGCTACAAAATAAAAGAATCTTATCTCTAAGAAGTGCATAAAATAATAACAGAACAACCACCTGCCAGCAAGGCACCAACTTATGCGCCAACATTAGGGGAATATTTTGTCTACGGGGTCACCCTACTCATGGTGAAATGTTATCTTTTATCATGCATGCAACTTAGCCCCTACGTGCCCTAAAACACACGTACTTAAGCTAAAAGAAACATTTACTTAACCTATGCACCATATGTGTTATGCGTACCCTACGTTCAAAAATACCCTTTACCAGTGGCCATAAAAGGGTAACTTATGCCAAAATGGGTTTACTAACCAGATTGGGCCCAATCACATGGCTCCCTTATACTGGCCCAACCGCCGAGCTGACCTGCCTCTGTCGTGCACCAAGATCCAACCATTGAGTATTGAGCCCTAAGCACTCTGTCCAGTACACTTCTCATAGGTGAAACATAAAGTCATTTTAAATATTTTTCCATGCAATATATAATACAAACATAAAAAGTGAGTGTGAGTGAGTAATTTATTCTTAATTGTTAGATTACTACAATATCCAAAGTGTCGCAAACTTTACCACATGCTCTATAAATTCAAGTTGAATATATAACATAATTATTCTTTAATGTAAATAACAAAATAGTAATAAAAGAAGTAAATGTGTTAATATAGTTCCCCAATGCAATGAATAACAAATTCATAGATTTAGCTTCTTTTATTGTATGTCATTAACCTGTTATTAAGTGACAATCCTGATTACATGAATAATAGTTCTTTGACATATAGTGATTTTACTAGGCTTAGCTCTTAAATATGTAATTATAGGAAATTTGAAGTACTTAATTTTTTTTTCCAAATTCCAAGAAGAAAATAAAACTGCATATGTTTTGATCTTAGGTAATTAATATTTATAAGTGTGAATTTAATCAATAAACACTTATAAACAATTTCATATATTTTTCAAAACATTTCTATATCATACTCTCAATCATTTATCTTTAGGAAGAAGAATCAGTGAAGAAGTATCAATTTCTCTCTCAATAATAACAAATTTAACATTGAATGTTGCTATAACATTGAATATTTTTCCAATCCAAGGTTTAGTTTAATATTTTATTTATTTTTGTTGTATGAATTAAATTATTTTGTTTAAACTTCTATTTTATTTTATTAAGATGTAACTAATTGCTAAAAATATTATAAAAATGGTAAATTATATCTCAATTAAATTTAGTTGATTAATTTTTTGGAATGAATTAATAAAAACATACATTTATGTGTAATATTTATTAATTATATTTGTACTGAGATTTTAAGTTAAAAATTTAATCACAAAATCGTAGAAGTACATTTTGCGTCGATTCAGGTCGATGCAAAGTAGGTTTCCAGTTTTGTGTCGTTTAGAGTGGGTCTTGATCGACTCAATTTTAATATATAACGAGATTTTGCTCTGCAGCGCCACTCTCTCCCAAATTAAAAAACTAAACCTAAATTTCTTTATTCTCTCACTGCACTCTCGAGCTTCTTAGCCCTAGTGCCTCAGCCTCCGCCCCGACAAGTCCTGCCTCCAGTGCCTTTGCCTCCGCCTCGCCCCCACTGTGTTCATTGGCCATTCCCGCCCTCGCACTGCATCCATCGCGGCAGTCCCGCTGCTAGTCTTTTGTACATTCTTCTCTTTGTTTATTTTTTGAAATTTATTGTTAAGTTTTTTTCTTCTTCATTTAAAGTTCACCACCGTCGTCGCGCCGCTACACCCAGTGGACTTCCAGCTTCAACTACAAGTTCCATTTGCTCTTCCACTTAATTAGCGAAAGGTAATTGTAAAATTTTCAAATTTGTTTGTGAAGTTTTGATTCATTATTTATTTTGTTGTTTATGTTATTTTTTATGTTGTGTGAATGATGAGTGGTTTATTTTATCATGTTTATGTTGTTTATGATTTTATGTAAATGGTTTATTTTACCCTTTGCGGGGAGAAAGGAAATGCAGAGAAAATCATTATTAATTTTTGTTCTAGTTTTCATTTTTGCATGGGTTAGACTCACGTAAGATTTTTTTTTTAACATAGTTTGTGTTAACTAGACTAATGCATTGTGCGATTTTAACTTTTTATTTATTTATTTTGTGTCGGCCTGACAAACGCATAATATTGTTTATGAACCATTTGCGTCCATCTGACCGATAACATTTTCTCCCTCTTTATGTTGACTAGAACTTGTGTTTGTTTCACGTCGGCTTATTTCATGCAATTTGCATCTCTTTTGCTGGTCTATGCAAAATATACAATTTGTTCCACACTTTTCTAGTTGGCTCCATGATCGACGTCAATCCGACCATTTTTCATCCGTTTTCATTCGTTTGGGTTCGCGTTTGACCGATTAAAAAGTGATTTCTGTTTTAGTGAAACTAAATGCAAATATTACAATTATACCCACACACTTGCTATTGATCTTTGCTATTTTTACCCTATAAATTTTTTTTTCTATTTTTTATTTATTGTATTCCATATTTTATGTATATTTTAATCTTATCAATCGAACCACTAGTCATAAAAATAATATGATATAATTTATATCATTTGTCATACTTTTGTTTCCTGTCTAAACTCATAATTTGTACAATAATTTATTTTGCACGGATTTAATGTGTATGTTGAAAAATGTGAAATGCAGACAAATGAATACATCACTGACTTGGACTACTCGTTTACTTGTCTAATGTACCTTACTCATAATATCATTCATGCCTACAGATAATTAAAGTAGTGGCACCTAATTTTAAGTCACTTGTTCACCATGAAATGCGGAAATTTGTTTTGTCATTAAAACGAATTATTAGTCATGAAAATTAATAAAAACTGATGTAATGTTATTTATACTGTTATTAGGTCATGATGAAATTAGAATCTATTTATATTTGGAAACGATGTGAATTAAGGAAAGAATTTTGGATTAGGAATTTTATCAAACTATTAGTCATAAAGTTATATATTCTTACATCGCAAGGAAGAGGTCGTCTTCTCAAATAATTGTTTGTGGTTCCAGATTTTGGTTGTAGTCTTCGTTTTTCGGTTACGATTGAAGGTTCGGTCGGAGATGAGGTACCTACAAAAGGCACTCAAATGTTCAAGTTAAAGTTCAGCGGTTTTCGGTTGTGGTCCATGTTTTTCTGTTACGGTGTTTAGAGTATTGATTCCTATTATAAATGCGTACGACTCGAAGACAAGTCCCTTGAGTGAGCAAAGAAGATTTAACCAGTACACCAGATAAGTTCTTTTGTCATATTGTGATTTTTATTATACTTATTATCATTATTATTAATATTATGAATATTATTAAATATTGTTAATATTATTAAATATTGTTAATATTATTAAATATTGTTAATATTATTAAATATTGTTAATATTATTAAATATTATTAATATTATTAAATATTGTTAATATTATTATATATTATAAAAATTATTAATATTATTAATATTATAAACATTACTAATATTATTAAATATTATTTATATTATAAACATTATTGATATTATAAATATTATTAATAATATTAATAGTAATATTAATATTAATATTATATTAATAGTAATATTAATATTATTAATAATATTAATAGTAATATTAATATTAATATTATCATTAATATTGTTGTTGTTATTATTAATATTAATAACAATATTATGATTAATAACAATATTATGATTAATATCAAAATTATTATTATTACAATCTGTATGTAATACTTTAGATACGGATACAATCCGTATGTTATTATTCCCGCTTCATGCTGCCGAAATTACATACCGATTAAATTCGTATGTAATCACTTTTGGTTTACATACGGAAAAATCGTATGTAACGTCTATTTACATACTGAATTAAATTTGTATGTAAATATTTGTATGTAATCATTTTTGGCTTACATACGGAAAAATATATAAGTAATCACTTTTATTCTTATATATAGAAAAATCTGTATGTAATCACTTTTATTCTTACATAAGGAAAAATTCGTATGTAATGTCTATTTACATACTGGATTAAATCTGTATGTAAATATCCGTATGTAATGCTCACTTTACATACCGATTCAGATCTGTATGTAATAATCGGTATTTAAATGGACAATTTCTTGTAGTGTAAAATAGAGTAGAAATCATAGGTCAATTAACATGTATTTTGTGTAGAAAATCTATAAAAATGAATTGGAAAGCATGCTAATTCCCTTCAAAGGAAATTGCACTCAAGGGAGAAGAAGAAAAGATGAAATTTGCAAAATTCTTGCTGAAAAAGGCAACAAATCAACAAAATTGGGAAAGAGCAAAAAGAGTCAATTTGCTCAGAGCATGAAAAAAGACTTAGTGGTTTTAGTGCAAATAACAAACTTCAAGAAAACACTTAAAACGATGATCGCTTTTGCAATGCATTAAACGCATTGAGGCCAAATCAAATGAAGAAGTCTATAGCTCAAATGGCAGAGAGAATCCAAAAGGGTTGAGCACATAGAGTCCTTCACCATGAAGAAAACCCATTTTCTCTTAGAAAAGGCTTGAAACCCACATGCACCCAAAATAGAAGGAGATAGGTTTTTCTTGAAGCCAAAACCAGGCCAAATTTACTTCATGGCCAAGAAAAGCAAAGAATTGGGCTCAGATTGGAGTGAATATTTGTCAAATCACGAGTTTGAGAATTCAAAGAAGCATAAGAATGAAGCTCTACAAGACAACAACTAGATCTTGGCAATGCAATAAGAGCTAAATTAGTTTACAAGGAATGAGGTATGGTCTCTAGTTCCAGGAACATCTGAAAAGAAGTTGTCATACTTCTCCTAGCTTTCTCAGGCACAATGGGATTCAAACTGTTTCACATGGATGTCAAGAGTGCCTTCCTGAATGGTTACATAAATGAAGAAGTCACAACCCCTTGGATTTGAAGATCATAATTTCCATATCACGAATTCAAATTTAAAAAGGCTCTATATGAAGTCAAGAAAGCTCCTAGGCAATGGTATGAAAAATCCAACAAGACCTTATTCATCAAGAAAAAGGATGAAGATATTATACTTGTGGCAACTGACGTGATAGTTTCTCAGTGGGTAGGTGTAGCGCGGCGCACGAAGTATGTCTGAGGTGACGTTTTTCCATGCTCAATCTCGAGCGTACACGTGGCATAAAATCAACGGCAAGATGACCCTACCGTTTCAAATTCCATTTTCGCATACATGTTCGCTCCACCCTCTTTGTTTCATTTCTACGTGAACTCAAAATCCTTTCTCTTCCACGTACTTATCAAACTTCTCGCACTCTCAGTCTTCTCATCTTCTAAGATTCTTTTCGACTATAACAGGTATTCCTTTTCACAATCCTCTCATTGCACATTCATCTCATTCATTATCTTGCCTGATCCTCCCTCTGATCATTCATAGTTGTATTGCCTTAGCTGGGGTTCCATTTCTGTTCATCTTCTCTGTCGATGATGACTGATTATCTGTTGCTCGCATTGCATAACCCATACATACACTCATTTTGTCTGTAACTTGCTTGCTTTGCCTGGACTAGACTTGTTCTTATATCCTAATTATGCTCGTGTTTTAGATTTACCTCCGCAAATGGATTACAAAACCTTGTACCCCTGGGCACCTTAAAATTTTCTAGGAGAAACCTCTGATTACACCTCCTATGAGAGTATAGTAGCCCTTAGGAAAAAGAAATGTCGATTCGGTAAAGATAACGATAGAGTAAGAGTAGTTCCTTGCGGGGAGGATGAGCCAATTTGCTGTGATGAATCCTCAAACCCAAATGATCCATTTTGCTTCTTCTATTCCATTGTTTTAAAAAAAAGTCCTTTTGCGGCTTCCCTTGACCATTTTCGAAGAAGAACTTTTAACCGAGTTGAACGTCGCACCTGCCCAGCCACACCCAAATAGCTACGCATTCATTCGTGCCTTCCCTATCATTTGCTCCCAGTTCTGCTTTTCACCAACTGTGGAAGTCTTCTTATACTTTTTTGAGACCAAACGCCTAGGCCGCCAACTGTGGGTTTCCTTCAACGATGTATCTGGAAGAGCCTTGCTTTCCCTCTTCCAATCCTCATACAAAAAATTTAAGGAAAAATTCTTGAAACTCAGTAGCAATAAGTGCAATCTAACCCTTCTGAATGGGGTTTCCCTTGTACTGGATCGAAAAACCACGCTTCCAAGGTGTTCGGCGCCTCAAAGATCTGCCAACTCCAGATCAAGAAATCTACAAGTTCCTCTCCAATCTGAAGGTAGTCTTCGACACGGCTCGCCTCATAAGAGAAGAATTTTCACCCAAACTCTTAAAGATTTATACTGGTACTTCCCATTCATTGCCCCCTATGAGACAAAATTTTATTCATGTGCTAATCATTCACTTCTTTTTCTTTGCAGAGAACGTGTTATCACAATTCAACAAGAAGAAGCTAGTGGAGAAGGCCAAAAGGATGAAGGCAATTTCCAAAGTGCTTAAGGAATAAAAAATGAAAGGCCTCCTCACCGCCCTAGCCCCTACTGAAGAAAAAGAAACAATCTCGGGGCTGGTCTTCACGAGGAAAAGGAAGTTCCTGGCAACCCCCACCGAGCGCTCATGCTCAGTTGGGCGGGTTCCTTCCCATCATGTCGCTCCATCTGGAGGCCAAACTACTCCTCTAGACGTGGTAGATGTCCAGGAGTGCGAAACAGAGAGCTCGAAGAGGCTAAACCTATGGAACCCCAACTTGGACGCCTCCTCCTACCTCAAAGAAATCCTGCTGCCCAACTAAGAGAAGGAGAAGCTCATAGCTCATAATGAAAGCTACTTATTCTGCGAAGCCATGAGGAAGTTTGGTCAAACCCTGACAACCAGCTGTTTAGCTACTTCTAAGATGAAAGAGAGAGTGACAGTAGAGGACACAAGAGCTCAAGAGACCTCCAAGTTGCACAAAGAGGTAGAAAGGTTGCAGAAGGAGCTTCAACTTTCAAATACTTCTTAACAAGAAACGGAGCAACACCTAGCCGCCACGATCAAGATGACTACTGCGGAGAAAGAGAAGTTCTTGGTCGAAGCTACAAAACTTAAGGAGGAGTTGTCCGACCAAAATGAAGAGTTTGCAAAAAAAATTGAAGCATGTAAGCAAGATGTCGCCCATGCCTTCCTTATGGGATTTGAGGCGACTGTACAACAAGCTTCAGGTCTTCATCCAACCATAGACTTTTCTGAACTTGGCTGGGGCAAAACCGTGGTCAACGACCAACTTGTGGAGGAGTAGCCTTACTCTCCACCTTACTTGTAATTTACCACTATTTAGAACACTTTGGACATCATATGCACTTTCTAACTTACAAGAACTTTCCATTTATGCGTATTAACTACAACTTTCTTCGCTAGCTATTTGACTTCACAAACTTCGACTAGTGTATCAGATGCATGTCTTGTTGTTTAACTTAGTCAAACGCGATTAGCATAAGCTTGACACCTATTGATGGCATACCAATTTAACATCTATGCTAACCTACCTAAGCTAAAAAAACAGCAAGATTAATGCATCAATCAAGTATGAAAAATGACAACGCTCTTGAAAAGCTAACCTTTGGATTAACCATACCCTCTGGTCGCAAAGAGCCTCTTGACTCACATGAGTTCTCTTCAGCTACTTAAGTAGGGATCATAAACTTTGACCTTGCTAAACAGGGTCTTCTGTACCTAGAGGATCGTACCCTTTCCAAGCTTGGTCTTTTCCCCGTGCACCAAGAATGATTCGTTTATATTCTTTGAGCATTTGACTCGAGTGTTGGCCTACGCACAAAGTCAACTCTTAAACAATCACCTTTGCTAGGAGTATCAAACTCGGGTGTTGGCTTACACACCAAGTCAACTATTAATCAATTACCTCTGTTTAGAGCATCTAACTCAAGTGTTGGCTTACACACCAAGTCAACTCCTAAACAATTATCTTTGTTTAGAGCATCTAACTCGGGTGTTGGCTTACACACCAAGTCAGCTCCTAAACAATCACCTACGCGGTGTATTACTACCCCCTAGGGTGCTCGAACTCGGGTGGTCGCTCTCTCAACAGACTATCCCGAATTCTTAGACAATCTTAGTCGCGAATGCTCGCATCGTTGTGCATGTCTCATACAGTCCTCCTTCGTAGTTGGCCAATAATACCCAACTCGGATGACCTTTAGCGAGAAAGCTCTTCCTCCCACATGACTCCCACAAATGCCTTCATGGAGCTCTGCCATGATTTGGGTACACTAATCCCCACTTACGCAGGTGAGGATGAGATGGGTATAAGCATGATGAAACAGCTTTCCATCCACAAGGGTGTACTTTCTCGCATTCGTCTTAATCATCTTTTCCTCTGTAGGCTCTGTCGAGAGCAAACCATCAACTAGGTAGTGTTGATACAGTGTCATCCAGTTCTCCACAGTGACAACGGCTTACAGAGGACAGGCGGGCTGGCCAAGTACTCCTTCAATCTGATGAAGGCCTTTTCACACTCGCGAGTCCACACAAAATGGTTATTCTTCTTCAAGCATTGAAAATAAGGGTACCCATTATCTCCACCAGCTGATAAGAATCTAGACAAGGCAACCATACGCCCAGTCAGTTGCTAAACCTCCTTTACAATGGCAGGGCTCCTCATTTTTATGATCGTTGCGCACTTGTCCGGGTTCGCTTCTATACCCCGTTCAGTGAGCAAAAACCGAAGGAACTTCCCTGCTTCCACCCCAAACACACATTTTTCTAGGTTCAGCTTCAAGTTGTACTTGGCTATCTTGTTGAACAGCTCTTCCAAATCAGCAATGTGCTGATCCTTCTCTTCTTAAGTGACGACCATGTCGTCTACATATGCCTGTACATTTTGTCCAATCATTGGGGTGAGGATTTTATCCATCAACCTTAGATGGGTGGAACCAACATTCTTGAGGCCAAAGGGCATGACCTTGTAGCAATAGCTGGAGAGTTCGATCATGAAGGCGGTCTTGCTCTCATCTTAGGGGTGCATACGGATCTGATTGTACCCCGAGAACGCGTTTAGGAAACTCAACAATCGACAAACAAGGATTCTATGTTGGGCAATGAATAAGATTCCTTGGAACAGACCTTGTTCAGATCAGTGTAGTCGACGCACATCCTCCACTTTCGATTAGCCTTTTGCACCAACACTACGTTTGCTAACCACTCATGGTATTGTATCTCCCTAATGTGGCTAGCCTTTAGAAGCTTCTGCTTCTCTTCCCTGATGATCAGGCGTCTCTCCTTGTTAAACTTCCTCCTTCTCTACACTATCGTTCTGACTTTCTCGTCCATAGTAAGCCTATGGCACAAGTCTAGATCTATCTCGAGCATTTTCGCGGATGACCAAGCGAAAGCGTTCATGAGCTTCGATATTACCCCAGCTATCTTGTCTTGCAACTCTTGACATATCGACATGTTGAGCTTGAACTTCTTGCCTCCTATCTCTTTCTCCTGAACCTCACTAGCAGGTCCAGGTCACCGTTTGCTAGCGACTTCAGTTTGCATGATCTCCTTTGGCTCTCGCGCCTGAACAATGACTGAGTACACCCCCTTCTACTCTTAAAACTGCTCTCATAACACTTCCTCATCGGCTTCTGATCAGACTTGATGGTGATTACTCCTCCATCTAGGGAAGGCAACTTCATCTTCATGTGCCTCGTTGAGACCACCACACCTAGCATGTTCAAGGAGGACCTTCCCAAGAGCAAATTGAGGCTGAGACAATATTAACTACTATATACATGATGTTGATCGTTCGAGCTGAGGTGCCATCTGAAAAAGTTGTCTTCAACTCAACATGTCCACGTACTTCCACCTCATCTCCTACAATGCAAAATAAGCAACCATCATATGGCCTTAACTGGTCAGTAGATAACTGCAAATTATTGAATGTTAGCCAAAACATCACAATAGTTGAGCTCCCCTAGTCGATGAGAACTCGGTCTACTTTTCTTCCAATGGTGACGACGGATATCACCACGGGGTCATCTTCATGTGGGACCATGTCTTCCAAATCAGAGCGCGTAAAGAAGAGGGCAGACTCTACTGGTTGGTCAGGTCTCCTCGCCTCTACTGCCATTACCTCTCTCGCATATTTCTTACGCTTAGAGGTAGTGCACCCCCCTCCCGAGAATCCTCCTGAGATGGTATTCAGCTCGCCATGGTACCTCATGCACTTGATCCCCAGGAGCAACCTCTTGCTTTGTCCCTTCCTAGTTCCCCTCCAGATATTCCTTCAAGAATCCGTCCTTCACTAAACCTACCAATTGATAGCCTAGAGCTATACATCGCTCCACGTTGTGCCCAAATCTTTTATGGAATTCGCACCAGGTATCCTTTCGTTGCCCCAAATTCCAGTCAGACTTCTGGGGGAATTTCAATTTTTCCACAACCCCGGGCATACTCAGCAACTCCTTGTAGGTCATTCACAACTTGGGTCGAAATGCCAAATCTCCAATGCTTTTGCCTTGGGTGCGTTCTTCCTAGCTGAGTATGGTGCTCGCCTTTCATCTGTCCTCTTCTCGGTCGTGGCTTCGTTGACCCTCAGAGGTTGGGCTCGGCTACCCTCCTTGGGCTTGGACTGCCCTAGATATGTGTTGTTGTGCTTCACAGACACTGCTTCCTTCGCGCTGATGTGAGCGACAACCCGACATCGTATCTCAATGAATGTTACTGTCAAATTCCTGATCAGCGAGTCACTGAATGGTCCTTTCGTGTCTCCCTGCCTGAAGGCATTGACCATCACGAGCTCGTCATGGGTCGGAGCTTCATTGTGAACGCCCATAACCTGTTCAAATAGTTTTTCAAAGACTCACCTTGCCTCTGCTTCATGTTGAAGAGATCAAATGGGACTCGTGATTAGGCCTGGTTGACAATGAATTATTCCCTGGACAACTCGGAAAACTGGTCGAAGGAGGTGAGGTGGCCGTCAGGAAGGCCACTAAACCATTGTAAGGTTGTACCCGTGAACGTACCCATCAACATTTTGCAATGTATAGTGTAAGTTCCTGCATAAATAAGCATCTGGGCGTTTAACGCCGTAAGATGGTTTTCAGGGTCTTCTCCTCTCAAAAACATGATCTTAGGTGTTATGTAGTTCGCTGGTACGAGAGCATCCATGATCGCCTGCGAGAATTGCTTGGGACGAGCTATTGGTTGTACACTCAGACCTCGCTCCACTGTAGAGTGTTGATCAAGTTGTTGTAGATTCTAGAGCAATTCCTCGTTGACCTTGCGTAATTCCTCACTGTTTGCTCACGAAGCATCTATCTCTGCCATCACTTTAGCCAGTGCCTCTGCCATCAACCTCTCTTACTCGGATTTGGCTTCGGCCAATAGCCTTTCCTGCTTGGCTTTAATCTGTTGTTGGATCCACTCATGCTCTCACTTGTACTACTCGTTGGCCTCTTGAAGAGCTTTCATGATATCTATAAGATGTTGTAGGGTGAGGGCGTCGTTCCCTTCAGATCCCAGTGGACCTTGCCTCGTGTTCCTCATTACGTCAGAGAACTCAAACACAATTGTGGATGGGATTAGGTTTTATCGGGCCCCATGGTGGGTGCCAAATGTTCTTGCCGATTGACTTCCTTGTTGGTTGACCTTGGCGACAAGCTCTAGCCCCAGTCTACTTGATGGATTTGTGCCTTCCTATTATCAGATTTGTTGATGAGTTGCGGAAGCTACTCGGATTGGAGATGGAACAAGGTCCTCCTAAGGGTGGTGGTGACCTTGAAGGTGCATGAGAAGTAGGATTTGAGAGTGGTGAGGCCAACTCTACATGGAAGGGGACGGTTTAGGAAGATTAAGAGCCTAACCTAGGAGGTTTTGGACAAAGAGTGATATTGGCACAATTTTGGCAGCAATTCACTCATGTATTAATCTTGCATTTACATGACCCAAGCTCCTCTATATATAGAAAGAGTGGGCTGAATATGAAAAAGACAATTGGAGGGAAATTCAAATGTTGGCACATGGGAAGGTGGCTCCTAAATTCAGCACATGTGAGGTAGGTTCTAGAATTCTTCCATGTGCTAGGAGTTCTAGAACCTTACGCTCCACTTAGGCTAAATGTGGGCTGGACCTAAGTTTAATTAGGAGTAGGAAACTCTAATTAAACTTAGGTTAGCATTTTAGGTACCACTTTGCATGTTTTAACAAAAATACAAAAGAATTAAACTATGCTACTTTTGACAAGAATTTGAAAACTATTCTACACTAGAGTTTATGACATGTAGAATGCGTCCTCTTGACCCCTCTTTGACCATAACTCTAGTGGTTGCCTCAATTTGACATTTTGGTGGCCTTTCAATGGATTGGTGTTGGGGCCTCTTCCATCATCCCCTCCCTCTTGAAAAGGATTTGTCCTCAAATCCAAGGCTTCGTCCTCGTCATTAGTAGGGGGATGTATGTGGCTGGATGGTGCCCATCATCTCCTCCTTCTTGAGAAAATCTATCCTCAGATCCACAGGGTTGATCTCGGATAGCAGCCTCTTGCTTTGACAACTATGCTCGTCCTCCCGGATCAAACGTCCATATGTGGGAATCATCAAACAAAGCAAATGTGTTAGTTTGAGTAGTTGTATAAAAATCAATTTTATAAGGTTGTCATTCCTCTTGTTTTTCTATTGTTTTTGACAACTTTTTATGATATTTCTCTTTTTGTTGTTGTATTTGTTCTTTAATCCTCTCATGCATTTTAACGTATTCAGTTTTTGTTACTCCTTCCTTAGGCACAAATTCTTGTGGATTAGGAAGTGGTAGCAAGTCTAAAGGAGAAAGAGGATTAAACCCATATACAACTTTAAATGAAGAAATATTAGTAGTCTTGTGAACTACTCTATTGTATGCATACTCATCCCTAGAGTTGTGTTTACCTCTCATGATTACTCTAGGCATAGTAGAAAGAGCTATATTTTCAACTTCATTTTGACCATTCGTTTGAGGATGATAAGAATTTGAAGAGTTCAACTTAGTTATAAGTTTTTCCAAAAGAATCCTCAAAAAATGGTTTTCAAATTTTGGATCTCTATCCAATACTATGCTTGGAGATAAACCATGAAGTCTTACCACTTCTCTAAAGAAGAGCCTATCCACGACCATAAAAATGGAATTAAAACCTTTTGTTGTCCTAGGAAGTTCTAATATAAAATCTATGTTTATGCTTCCCATGGAGCACTTGCAAAAGGTGAAGGAGCATGGAGTTCGTGAGACATTGCCTTAGAGTTAGTTTTAAAATAAGAAATACATCTAGGGTAATGTCTTTGAACATCTTTCCTCATGGGTGGCCAAAAGAATTTTCCCTTTAAAAGCTTTAGAGTTTTATTAACTTCAAATTGGCCCATGAGTTCTCCTTCAAGAAAATTTTCTTCCTTTTTTGTGTGAAGATAGTCTCGTTGGTACGACCATTGAACATGGAATGGTCATCTCAATAAGACATGACAAGTTTCTTTAGGCACTATATCACATAAAATTTTATCTTTGTAGATGCTTATAGATAACTCGACCTTCTCTTGTGGGTGATATCTTAGTATATACTCAAAATAAACTACTACATAACTCGACCTTCTATCTATGTTGTAATAAATATTTAATAAAAGAATACAAGAAAAATTACAAATAAACTTAAACAAGAAATGAACTGGAGAGACCCGAGACACCAAACCCATAGTTGAGGACATCCTCCCAAGGATCAAAACCCTTGGTGACGGGAAATGAGAATAAATAGTGTAAAACATCGACTTTCACGACGGTCTTGTTTTTCGTCAACGACCATTGGATCTTGTTTGCAATGTGCGCGTACACGATGGTTGCGTTTTCTCCCTGCCGGAGTCGAATGACAGAAAACATTTATGATTTTGTTTTACAATAAACGTACATGAATAAACCATTTGAAAATTAAACTGAAAATAAGCATGTCTAGAAAAATAAAGTAGTTAATATCATTTTAAATTTTGAAAACAATAGATGCATAAAAATCTTTCCAGAAATTGATAATTAAACGACTAAATTACATTTTTATCTTAATCTAGATTTTTTTATAAAAAAAAAATATTTTAATTATAAACATAAACATGTTTTTTACAAATTGAAAGATTAAATTGTTGTAATTAAATATAGTTAAAACATATCACAATATTAGGGACTTGTCCCTTCCAAGGTTCGGCACCTCCTTCTATTTAAGTTATAATTAATTCTCATTAAGTAGACTCCTTATAATAAACTTAAAAAAAATTATGTTCTTCTTCACCAGTAACAGATAAATGGTTTCGTTTTCTTACCGTGGCTTTCATCTTCTTCTTCTCCATTTACTCTTTCATTGTTTCGTGATTCACATGATTCACAGAAAAGCTGGTTTCCTTTACTGAATTATTCGTGTTGAAGGATGTTTCGGTGTTAGAAAATATGGCTTTAAACGAGAGGGTGGTGAATTGTTTAATAAAGATTTTCGTAAACTTTTAAGCTTAAAATGAAAAATACTTCACAAATACCTTGATCAAGAATTCAGTTTTTCAAAACATAAAGCAAAAGCACAATACTGGAAAAACAATCCGCTGTTTTACCAAAACAATCGGTTGTTTATACCAGTTATTAATTGACAAAACTGAATTTAAAGAGATAGGGATAGAGAAATTGTACACAGTTGTTTATACTGGTTCACTCCAAACCAGAGCTACATCCAGTCTTCTCAGAAACCTTGAGGAAAACCACTAAGCAATCACACCTTGATCACTTACACAACAACCAAGAGAATGACCTTGAACACCTCAAGAAACACACTCTCCTTGGTCAACACACCAACACTAAGATTGCTGATCTTGATCCCCTCAAGAACACACAACCAATCTCAGCAAACACAGAAACGAATACTTGTTCAACAGAGTACAAGGATTACACTTGTTACAGAAGATAATCTGAAATCAATACAAGCAGAATCCTATTCCATACACTTTGATCAATCACAAACTCTTAGCAATCTCAGCTCTTTGAAAAACTCAAAAACAAACTCTTAGGAAAAACTTTTTCAAAGATTCTTAAATCTCAAATCTGTTTTTCTGAATATATTCAAAGATGTAGTTTGTTATCAAATCTTAACAAACTCTTAAATTGCATTAAAAGATTGGTCAAAGCATTTAATGACTGGAGTGTAAGCAGTTAAATCATTTAAAGCTCAGTTAAAGAGAAAACAGTTTTTCTGTTATGGTCCCAAAACAAACAATCGGTTGTTTCCTCGAATCAATCGGTTGTTTTGGTACTTAACAGTTCAACCATTTAAAAACAGTTTTCAATCTTTTCCTCAAAACACCTAAGTATAAACAATTGGTTGTTTCGATAAAACAATCAGTTGTTTTAACTTAGTTTGAAAACATTTTACTTTCACAAAGATTGAGAATGCTAATACTTTAGATTTAATCAAAGGGTGGATTACAACATATAAACTACCCCAGAACTAAGCTAAACCAGCACAGCAACATCAAGCACAACCAAGGCTACAACATCCTTCAAAGGGTTTGGATTCTTCAAAACTTGAACACCACTTGGTTCAACAGTAGGGAGATGGGACCTAAAGAACTATTGAAGGCTTCTGATGAAAAAAAAAACGCACGCGGAAGCAATACACATAATCATGAATCAACTGCAGAAAATAAACAACACAAAATTTAACGTGGCTCGGTCGCCAATTGCAACCTACATCCACACGGGCAACTATTAGGTTTTCATTTCTGTCATGTTGCACACCAATTACAAGTACAATGATCTCTTTAAATAGAAATTATAAAGCGGACACAATGATTAAGTCCACTCACTAAACATGGTGTCTATTCAGCCCAACCCAATTGGTCTTGGCTTCATACCCAACAATCTCCCACTTGAAGCCACGGAAAAATGTTCACATGCGCTTCAATTGTGTACATGTACTTCTTGTTGAACCAAGTGTGTTCAAGCTTTGAAGAATCCAAACCCTTTGAAGGTTGATGAAAGGCTGGATGTGCTTGTTGTTGCTGAGCTGTCTTATTAGATAGGATCTGGGGTAGATTTCATGTATAATTCACTCTTTTTTGAATCCAAAGCATAAGCATTCTCAAAGCTTTTAAAACAAAAGTTTTTTTCAAACTAAGTGAAAAACAACCTGTTGTTTTGTCGAAACAACCGATTGTTTTATACTTAGGTGTTTTTAGAATGGTTGAAAACTGTTTTCAATGGTTGACTTGTTGTCAAACCAAAACAACCGATTGATTCTTGGAAACAACCGATTGTTTGTTTTGGGACCATAAACAGAAAACTGTTTTGTGCTTTGACTAAGTATTAAATGTTTTTCTAACTGCTTACGCTCTAGTTTTTAATACTTTGACCAATCTTTAAATGCAATTAATAGTTTGTTACGAATATGCAACAAACAACTTTGTTTTAATATAGAAAAACATATTTGAGTTTTTCACTAATTTTGCTTAAGAGAAAAAGTTGAGAATTGCTTAGAGATTGCATTGATCAAAGAGTGTGACATAGGATTTTCATCTTGTATTGGTTTCAGATTTGTTCTGTAACAAGTGTAATCCTTTGTATCTTTTGAAAGAAACTTTGTGTGTGTTGCTAAGAAGTGTTGTGTGTTCTTGAGGGGATCAAGATCAGCATTCTTAATGTTGTTGTGCTTAGCCAAAGGAAATGTGTGTCTTGAGGGGATCAAGGTCACTTCTTTGGTTGTGTTGTAAGTGATCTAGGGTTGATTGCTTAGTGGATTCCCCAATGGTTTCTGGGAAGACTGGATGTAGCTCTGGGTTTAGACTGAACCAGTATAAACCTCTGTGTGCATTTTCTCTACCCTTTAACTCTTTAAATTCAATTTTTATATTTGTAAACTGGTATAAACAACTGATTGTTTATGCGAAACAACCGATTGTTTTTCTGGTGCTGTGCTTTTTGCTTTGTGTTTTGAAAAACTGATTTCTAAATGAAGTTATTCTCGAAGTAATTTCATTCTAGGCTTAAAAGTTTTCGAAAACCCTCTTTAAACCATTCACACCCCCCCCCCTCTAGTTTAAAGCCATACATTCTAACAATTGGCATCAAGAGCTTGGTTCTTGAAAGTTATTCAAGTTTGATCCGAAAATCTTTTTCTATGGCTGGAAAAAAATCTTTTGAGGAAGGTGCTTCAATCTACAAACCACCTTTATTCTGTGGATTGAATTACAAGTATTGGGAGACCATAATGAAAATCTTTGTGGAATCTATTGATCAAGGAATTTGGGATTCAATTGAGAATGGTCCTTTCATTCCAAAGTTTAAAAAGAATGGTTCTTTGATTGCAAAACCTTGGTCCCAATGGACCAATGAAGAATGTAAAATGGCCAAGCTTGATTGTATTGCTCAAAACATAATAGCTTCTGCACTAGATACTAATGAGTTTTTCAGGATATCAAAATGCAAAACTGCTAAAGAGATGTGGGACACACTCAAGGCTACTCATGGAAACATCAATGAACCAAAGAAAGCAAGGTCAAGAAGTCAAGCAAGAAGGAAAAGAATGCAAAACAAGAAAAGCCTCAACCTCTGCTTCATGGCCAGAAAGGAAGATGAATCAAGTAGTGTAAGTTCATCTAACTCCTCAAACTCTGACAATTATAGTCAATTGCTTCAAGCCTTTCATGAAACACATGAAGAAGCCAACCGATTGGCCCTCTTGAACAACCGGTTAAAGGGAATGAATAGCTGGCTTGAAAACAGAGTCAAAACACTGGAAGAGGAATTAGAAAATTCAAAAATAGATTTTGAAAACCTTGAAATTGTTTACAAAAACTCCTCTTGCTAGTGTGATACTCTTGTTTGTGAAAATTGCGAAAATCTTGAAAAGAAGGTCCACTATCTTGTTAAAACTGTGGATAAGCTTTCTAAAGGTCAATCCAACTTTGAGAATGTCATGGCATCTCAAACTGTGTTTTTGGAAAAGCTAGATTGGGTTTTAACCCACGAAACAAGTAAGATAGATTTTCAAAGTCATTTTCGAAAATGCCAGAAAAACAACCGATTGGACCATCGAAACAACCGGTTGTTACATACTTCTATTGCTTGAAAAGAGGCCATTCTGTGAGGTTCTGTAAAATCAGAAAATATGTTGTTCCTAGGGGCTTTATGAAGTGGATTCCTAAGTGCAGTAAATGTGCAATTGATGAATGTAAACCAAATGGACCCACATTCATAAGGGGACCAAATCTTTGTACTTGAAAATCTTCTTTGTAGGAAAACTTGGAGGAGAGCATGCAACAATGGTACTTGGACAGTGGATGCTCCAAGCACATGACAAGGGACAAATCAAAGTTCCTGAGCATCTCCTTTAAGCAAGAAGGGCATGTTACCTATGGTGACAACAATAAGGGAAGGATTCTTGGGAGAGGATCCATAGGAGACAAATATATCTTGGTCATCCATGATGTGCTCTACGTAGAAGGATTAAAGCACAATCTGCTGAGCATTAGTCAACTGTGTGACAAGGGATATCAAGTCATGTTCAAGACAAACACATGTGAAATCTGTCTACCCAACACTAAAGAGGTAATGTTGGCAGGTAAGAGAATCAATAATGTTTATCTTCTAGATATCTCTTCACCATGTTCAATTGGTTGTCTTTTATCCAAGCAAGATGAGTCTTGGCTTTGGCATAGAAGAATTGCTCATATTCACATGAATCACTTGAACAAGTTAATTTCAAGGGATCTTGTGATTGGGCTACCAAAGCTCAAGTTTGAGAAGGATCATATTTGTGAAGCTTGCTAAAAGGGGAAACAAGTGAAAAGCTCTTTTAAAATAAAAAAATGTTGTTTCTTCTTTAAAACCTCTTGAGCTACTTCACATGGATCTTTTTGGACCTTCAAGAACTATGAGCCTTGGTGGAAATTACTATGCTCTTGTTATTGTTGATGATTTTTCTAGGTTCACTTGGACTCTCTTCTGGGAATCAAAAAGTGATGTCTTTCTACATTCAAGAAGCTAGCAAGAAGGTTGCAAAATACAAAGAACAACAACATAGGCTCAATAAGAAGTGATCATGGAGGAGAATTCCAAAATGAAAAGTTCAGCAAGTTTTGTGAAAAGATGGGAATTCTGCATAATTTCTCTGCTTCAAGAACTCCACAACAGAATGGTGTGGTAGAGAGGAAGAACAGGTCCCATAAAGAGCTAGCTAGAACAATTCTTAGTGAATATTCTCTTCCTAAGTATTTTTGGGTTGATGCAGTTAGCACTTCTTGTTATGTGATGAATAGAGTGTTAATTAGGCCAATTCTGAAGAAGACTCCTTATGAACTCTTCAATGGAAGGAAGCCTAACATCAATCATCTCAGAGTGTTTGGTTGCAGTTGTTTCGTTCTCAACAATGGAAAGGAAAACCTAGGAAAGTTTGATGAAAAAGCTGATCTTGGCATCTTCATAGGGTTTTCTCTCACAAGTCATGCATACAAAATCTACAACAAGAGGCTAATGACTGTAGAAGAGTCTGTTCATGTTGTCTTTGATGAGGTAGATCGCAGAAGCATGCAAATCCCGAAGACCAGTGCTGAAGAGGATGAACAGAGCATCAATTTGGAGAAGCTAGACATCAGTGCAGAAATACAACCGGTTGATTCGCAGAAACAATCGATTGAAATTCTGCAACAGAGTGAGTTGCCCAAAGAATGGAGGATTCCTAGAGATCTGTCAGTGGAAAACATCATAGGGAAGATAAAGGAAGGTGTCTCTACACGTAGCTTCATCTCAAACTTCTGAAGACACACAGCTTTTGTCTCTCAAATTGAACCAAAGTCAATTGATGAAGCTTTCAAGGATGAAAAGTGGGTTGAAGCTATGCATGAAGAGTTGAATCAGTTTGCAAGGAATGAGGTATGGTTTCTTGTCCCTAAAACAGCTGAGATGAACATCATAGGTTCGAAGTGGGTGTTCAGAAACAAGTTTGATGAAGATGGTGTGATCACAAGGAACAAAGCAAGGCTAGTTGCCAAAGGCTACAATCAAGAGGAGGGCATTGATTATGGTGAAACCTTTGCCCCTGTTGCAAGGTTGGAGGTTGTGAGGCTGCTGCTGGCTTTTGCATGTATGAGTGGTTTTAAACTCTTCCAAATGGATGTCAAGAGTGCCTTCTTGAATGGCTACATCAATGAGGAAGTGTATGTGGATCAACCACCGGGCTTTGAAGATCATCAACATCCCAATCATGTCTTCAAGTTGAAAAAGGCTTTGTATGGACTGAAGCAAGCTCCAAGGCAGTGGTATGAGAGGCTTAGCAACTTTCTGTTGTCTCATGGTTATGAAAAGGGAATGATAGACAAGACTCTCTTCATCAAAAAGTCAAATTCAGAAATTATTCTTGTGCAAATCTATGTTGATGACATCATCTTTGGTGCTACACAAGATAGTTTGTGTGAAGAATTTGTGGTTGCTATGAAAGGTGAGTTTGAAATGTCTATGATGGAAGAATTTTCTTTCTTTCTTGGATTGCAGGTGAAGCAAACAAGGGATGGGATCTTTCTATGCCAATCAAAGTATTGCAAGGAGATTCTCAAGAAATTTGAAATGGAGAGTTGCAAAGAAGCAAGCACTCCTATGCCATCAAGCTGCTACATGGATGTTGATGTTGTTGGAAAATGAGTAGATCAAATCAAATACAGAGGATTGATTGGCTCTTTGTTATATCTAACAGCAAGTAGGTCGGACATTATATTTGCGGTGTGTCTTTGTGCAAGATATCAAGCAAATCCTAAAGAGTCACACTTCAAAGCTGCAAAAAGAATTATGAAATATCTCAAAGGAACATCAACTGTTGGGTTATGGTATCCTTCTCACTCTCCCATTCATTTAATTGGTTATTCAAATTCCGACTTTGTAGGATGCAAGCTAGATAGGAAGAGCACAAGTGGCACTTGCCACCTTCTTGGTTCAAGCCTTATCTCATGGCATAGCAAGAAGCAAGCATTGTGTTGCTCTCTTTACTGCTGAGGCTGAGTACATAGCTGCTAGAAGCTATTGTGCACAGATTCTATTGCTCAAACAACAACTTGCAGACTTTGGATTGCAAATCAGCAAAGTCCCTTTAATGTGTGACAACACAAGTGCCATCAATCTTACCAAAAATTAGATTCAGCACTCAAGGACCAAACATATTGCGATACGCCATCATTTCATCAGGGATCATGTAAGCAATAGGGACTGTGAAGTGAAGTTTGTAGAGACAAAACTGCAGTTGGCTGATATCTTCACCAAACCTTTACCAAAAGAGAGGTTCTTCTTTCTAAGAAATGAGTTAGGTATCCTTGATCTTTATAATCTCTTCTAAATTTGTTTTAATACATGTTAGAGTCTATTTGTGAAGACAAATAGGGGGAGGATTGATTGGTTCTTATGTATCTTTATCTGAAATTGTTTAAATCTACTGAAATCTCTGATATTAAAATTTGTTCTACTGCTGCTGATAGAAACAACCGATTGTTTCGTGTAAACAATCAATTGTTTATATGGAAATATGTTTTCAATGTGTGAAAATCTAACCTACTGCTGTAAGAAGCATTGGATTGTATATATGCTATTTCTGCAGGTACTGCTTCAGATTCAATCAGATCTAACACAAGCACCAGCGATTTGTCTTCATCCAATAGGGGGAGATTGTTGAACCAAGTGTGTTCAAGCTTTGAAGAATCCAAACCCTTTGAAGGTTGATGAAAGGCTGGATGTGCTTGTTGTTGCTGAGCTGTCTTATTAGATAGGATCTGGGGTAGATTTCATGTATAATCCACTCTTGATTGAATCCAAAGCATAAGCATTCTCAAACCTTTTAAAAGAAAAGTGTTTATCAAACTAAGTGAAAAACAACCTGTTGTTTTGTCGAAACAACCAATTGTTTTATACTTAGGTGTTTTTAGAAAGGTTGAAAACTATTTTCAATGGTTGACTTGCTGTCAAACCAAAACAACCGATTGATTCGTGAAAACAACCGATTGTTTGTTTTGGGACCATGAACAGAAAACTGTTTTGTGCTTTGACTAAGTATTAAATGTTTTTCTAACTGCTTACGCTCTTGTTTTTAAAACTTTGACCAATCTTTAAATGCAATTAATAGTTTGTTACGATTATGCAACAAACAACTTTGTTTTAATATAGAAAAACATATTTGAGTTTTTCACTAATTTTGCTTAAGAGAAAAAGTTGAGAATTGCTTAGAGATTGCATTGATTAAAGAGTGTGAGATAGGATTTTCATCTTGTATTGATTTCAGATTTGTTCTGTAACAAGTGTAATCCTTTGTATCTTTTGAAAGAAACTTTGTGTGTGTTGCTGAGAAGTGTTGTGTGTTCTTGAGGGGATCAAGATCAGCATTCTTAGTGTTGTTGTGCTTAGCCAAAGGAAGTGTGTGTCTTTAGGGGATCAAGGTCACTTCTTTGGTTGTGTTGTAAGTGATCTAGGGTTGATTTCTTAGTGGATTCCCCAGTGGTTTTTGGGAAGACTGGATGAAGCTATGGGTTTAGAGTGAACCAGTATAAACCTCTGTGTGCATTTTCTCTACCCTTTAACTCTTTAAATTCAGTTTTTATATTTGTAAACTGGTATAAACAACCGATTGTTTTTCTGGTGCTGTGCTTTTTGCTTTGTGTTTTGACAAACTGATTTCTAAATCAAGTTATACTCGAAGTAATTTCATTCTAGGCTTAAAAGTTTTCGAAAACCCTCTTTAAACCATTCACCCCAATCTAGTTTAAAGCCAAACATCCTAACTGATCTGATCGGTCATCGGTAGTCGATGACGTCAGCAGCAGAGAACCACGTGGACCACTCGCAGGGTGACACGTGGACCAGGTGGCAGAGAGGTCAGGGAGACGATCGCCAAGAGCGGTGATCGGTGGTCAGTAACCAAGTGACCACCGACAGATCAGGCGGCAGAGAGGTCGGGGGATAGATCATCCATAATGGTGATCGGTGGTCAGTAGCCAAGTGGCCACCAACAGACCAGTTCTCAGACTAACGCCTGAAGGCAGAACGCGAGAAGCAAATAAACACTGATCAGTCATCGGGTGTATTGTCATCGGGGTCTCGTGTTACACGCAGTTAAACTGGGACTGAGGTTCCCAGTGAGAGCGTTACGCACGGATCTCGCTTGAGCATACCTCAGGGAATCCTGCACGAGAGTGGCCTGAAGGAACTAGTAAACCAGTCAGTGATTAGTGATTCCCTCAACCCATTACGTGCGTGGCATCGTGAAGGGTAAGTCGCCTACGCAGAGAGCAACGTTTGGTGAGTGTGCCTAGACCAGCCACACCCGACGTTCTCCTAAGAGTATGCGATTTGCCCAGATAAGAGAAACATCCTAAGTTACTCCTCAAGGGCATAACTTAGGCACACAAAGAGAAGCGCTAGAGCCCTTCCAGTAAATGACACGTGTGTGGTTAGATGTGAGTTGCAGGCCTTCACGCGTCACCATCTGAGAAGGGTGCGGTGCAGACAAAAGTGCACTGCGTACCGCTAAAGGTACAGACAGAGAGCAAGAGTTTTTCACACACACTACTAGTTTTCTGATCTTTGGTGGTTCTGTGGACTAACTTGATCGTCGGAGTGCAAACGGCCGCTAGAGGCGCCGTCTGTGTGTTTTGCAGGTCACGTTTGGAAAAGCAAGAGGAGGTTCTGAGGGTGATTCTGCAGAAGACGCAGTCGCGTAGACGGGGCAGAGAATGCTACGAAGCGATTCCTCCATGTTCGAGTTGCCGGCAGGATCATTTGGCGCCCACCGTGGGGCCCGAGTGAATCGTTGTCCCATATACACCACAGTTTTTGAAGCTCACCAGAGTTCCATCAGTTTCTTTGATAGAGAAAGATGCCTAGAAACAGACAACCATCACCTGCGCCATCTGCTGACGAAGGAGCTGTGACAATGGGGCAGGTCCTGGAAATGGAGCGCACGCCGCAGGATAACGCCGCAGCGTCGAAAGTTGAACAAGAGAGGATGCAGACGGAGTTGGCTGCGTCGTAAAGCAGGAACGACGAGCTGAATCGCGTCAACGAAGAGTTGAGAAGGACGCTGCAGGCGCAGAGAACACATTGTTGATGAAAGGGTGTCTAGGCAGCCCTCACCTCCAAGAGCATTCCCCATGCCATTCTCCCCTGAGATCATGGGAACCATGGTGCCTCCCAACCTGGTGGGGGTGAAGGCATTGTTCAAGGGGGTAGAAGACCTGGAGGCGCATCTGACGGCGTTCCACACCCAGATGATGTTGTCTGGGGGCTCAGACGCTGTGTACTGCAAGATCTTCATGAGCACATTGAGCGAAATCGCCATTGAGTGGTTCGTGAGTTTACCAGAAGGACATATCACGTCTTTCTCTCAGTTTTCAAAGCTCTTCACTGAGCAATACATCGTCAACAAAGCACCAGCAGTGGTGTCATACGACTTGTTCGACGTGCGTCAATACCAAGGTGAGTCGCTGAAAGACTACCTCAACCGCTTTGGGGCACAAGTGGTTAGATTGCCTAGCAAAGATGAAGATATGCTGGTGCACGCGTTTAAGAAGGGAGTGCTGCCTGGCCCCTTCAGCGAGTCTCTCATCAGGAGCCATCCCAGCACCTTTGCAGAGATCCGACGACGTGCGGTGGCGCACATAGTGGCAGAAACAGAGGTTTCTGAGAAGAGGGGAAGTGCTGCACCACCAAGACCGCGTGGAGGGCAAGGAAAGCCACAACAAGCAAGGGTGCATGAGGCCAAGGAGGGGAAGAAGGTGCGGGAAAAACCTCGTCCCTATGCACCAGGCAAAGATCAGAGCAGGGGGCGTGCAAGGGAGAACAACGCACCCCCGAGATACAACTTCATGGTAGGATTGGCGGATCTCATCGCCCTTCCTGCTGTAGCAGCAAGACTACGAGTACCAGAGAAGACAGATAAGGTACTCGGAAGGAAGAAGAATGAGTGGTGCGAGTTTCACCAGGCCTTTGGCCATACACTTCACTCCTGTTTGGCGCTGGGACACCAACTGGCAGAGTTGGTGAAGTCGGGGTTTCTAGCAGATTACCTGCGTGAGCCGCAAGGTGATCGCGCGTCAGGATCCCAGACTGGAGAACAGCAGCATGAAGTCCCTGTGCATGGGGAAGTGCAGACGATCGCAGGAGGCTTCTCTGGTGGGGGATGCACAGCTTCTCAAAGAAGGAGATACGCTCGATCGGTGATGGCAGTAGATGCGGTAAATGAGAGTCATTACCCTGAAGTGGACATTATCTTCAGGAAAGCTGATCTACGGGACGTTGTCCCGCACAACAACGACCCTGTGGTCATTTCTCTCATCACAGCGGGAAGACGAGTGCATAGAGTACTCGTAGATCAAGGAAGCTCGGCAGACGTCATGTTCTGGCCAACATTCAACAAGTTACAGTTGTCCCCTGATCAGCTAAGACCGTATACCGGGTGTCTCTACGGTTTTGCAGGGGATCAGGTAGAGGTGCGGGGATACATCGAGCTGAGGACAACGTTCACTGACGGAACGACAGCCCGCACTGAAAAGATAAAGTACCTGGTGGTGAACGCCCCTTCTGCGTACAACGTCTTGTTGGGGAGGCCAACACTCAATAGACTGGGCGCAATACCATCGACGAGGCACATGAAGTTGAAGCTGCCGTCGATGGAGGGGACCGTGATAACCATCAAGTCAGATCAGGCTGAGGCAAGACGCTGTTATGAGAACAGCTTGAAGCAAAAGAGAAGTGTGTGCCACGTCACCACGAAACCACCACCAGGCGTGCGCGAAGAGCGATCGGTGGTCAGGGAGACACAGGGCGCTCAGAGGATGGAGGATGCTGCGGTGGGGGGCTCCCAGGTAGCCCAAGTTGAAGAAGAAGAGGGAGGCGCGATCGCTCCTCGCGAGTCAGGGATCGCGAGAGCGGTCATCGCCAGCGAGAGAAGGCCCCACCCAGCTGAAGGATGGGTTGAAGTGGACATCGGGGGGAGAAAGTTCAAGTTAGGGGGATCCCTCGTAGAAGAATAGCGAAGGCTGATCATGGGTGTGATTGAGAAGCACATGAATGCCTTTGCATGGTCAGCATCCGACATGCCAGGAATCGACCCCGATTTCCTCTGCCATCGTCTGTCGATGGACCCTATGGTTCGACCCGTGAGACAGAAGCGAAGGAAATTCAACGAGGAGAAGAGGAAGGTGATCCACAACGAAGCACAGAAGCTCCTTGCCGCAGGGCATATCAGAGAAATCCAGTACCCCGAGTGGCTAGCGAATGTGGTACTGGTTCAGAAGGCAAGCGGCAAGTGGAGAATGTGCGTGGACTTCACTGACCTCAACAAGGCGTGCCCCAAGGATTCTTACCCCTTACCCAGTATAGATGCTCTAGTTGATAGCGCATCGGGGGGAAAGCTACTCAGCTTCTTGGACGCTTTCTCGGGGTACAATCAGATCAGGATGCACCCCATGGATGAGTGCAAGACTGCGTTTATGACGGAACGGTCTTGCTATTGCTACAAGGTCATGCCATTCGGGTTAAAGAATGCGGGGGCTACCTACCAGCGGCTCATGGATAGGGTGCTCTCGCCCATGCTGAGAAGGAACGTACACGCCTATGTAGATGACATGGTGGTTACGTCCCAAGAGAAGGAGCATCATGCAGCTGATCTGGAAGAGCTATTCACCACCATTGCCAAGTACAGGCTGAAGCTCAACCCTGAGAAATGCATTTTTGGTGTGGAGGCTGGGAAGTTCTTGGGCTTCCTCTTAACAGAGCGGGGAATCGAAGCTAACCCAGAAAAATGTGCGGCGATCGTGGCAATGAGGAGCCCAACGACGGTGAAGGAAGTGCAGCAGCTCACCGGTCGCTTGGCGGCTTTGTCCCGGTTTATGTCCGCTGGAGGGGAGAAAGGTCACCCATACTTCCAGTGTCTCAAACGCAACAGCAGATTTCTCTGGACACAGGAGTGCGAGGAGGCCTTCATCAAGTTAAAGGGGTATCTGGCGAGCCCACCAGTCTTGCGAAAACCTCAGGTAGGCATCCCTCTTCGTCTGTACTTTGCTGTGACGGAGAGAGCAGTCAGCTCAGTCCTGGTGCAAGAGCAAGACCAGACCCAGAGGCCTGTTTACTTCGTGAGTAAGGTGCTGCAAGGCCCTGAAACAAGGTACCAGGCCCTCGAGAAGGCTGCTCTGGCGGTGGTGTTTTCAGCCAGAAGACTCAGGCATTACTTCCACAGCTTCACAGTGGTGGTGATGACTGATCTGCCTATCCAGAACGTATTGAAGAAACCTGATGTAGCAGGAAGGATGGTCAAATGGGCGGTGGAATTGTCAAAATTTGACATCCAGTACGAGCCCCGAGGACCGATCAAGGGGCAGGTGTTCGCGGACTTTGTCGTCGAGCTGTCGTCGATCGCGACACCTGCAGAAGGATTAGACTTCCGATGGGTATTATCGGTGGATGGCTCCTCTAATCAGCAGGGGAGCGGCGCGGGAGTCATCCTGGAGGGACCAAACGGGGTACTGATCGAGCAGTCCCTCCGCTTTGCCTTCAAGGCTAGCAACAATCAGGCGGAGTATGAAGCCCTGATCGCAGGAATGTTGCTAGCAAGAGAAATGGGAGCAAGAAATCTGCTGGCCAAAAGCGACTCTTTGCTGGTCACCGGGCAGGTTACATGGGAGTTCCAAGCAAAAGATCCCCAGATGGCAGCCTACCTGGAGTATGTGCGGCTCCTGAAGACGTCCTTCGCCGAGTTTGAATTAGTGCACGTGCCAAGAGAGCAAAATGCCAGAGCAGACCTGCTTTCCAAGCTGGCCAGCTCAGGCAAAGGAGGGAAGCAGAGGACCGTCATTCAGGAGACCCTGAAGGTGCCACGCGCGTTCGTGTCAGACAACCAGGTACTTCATGTATACAAGTCAATGGAGCGTCTAACGATCGGTCATCGGTTGTTGACCCAAGAAACGCTGAGAGCACCGAGGGTGAGATCGCGACCGTCAAAGACCGATGAGTCGATGGAGGTCCACGCGGGGAAGGAACCCGACACCTGGATAACGCCATACCAGCTATACTTAGAAGATGGTGTACTCCCGCTCGATGCGGCAGAGGCCAAAAGGATAAAGAGGAGTTCAAGTAAGTTCACTCTTATAGATGGAAACCTTTTTAGATTTGAATTTTCTCACCCTGTGCAGATCTGTGTGCACGGCGAGCAATGCACCAGACTCATGTCTGAGCTGCACGAGGGGGTGTGCGGAAGCCACGTAGGTGGTCGCGCTTTGGCAAGTAGAGTACTCCGCGCGGGGTACTACTGGCCAAAGCTGAAGGAAGACTGCATAAGGTTTGCTCAGCGTTGCAAACAGTGTCAACTGCATGCAGACTGGCACAAGGCACCCCCTGAGGAGTTGAGGTCCATCCATAGCCCGTGGCCATTCCATACATGGGGGATTGACATCCTAGGACACTTTCCCCTGGCGGTGAGGCAGATGAAGTTCCTCATCGTGGCCATCGAGTATTTCACCAAGTGGGTGGAGGCAGAGCCAGTCGCACACATCACCGCACAGAAAGTCGAGCACTTCGTCTGGAAGAACATTGTCTGCCGCTTCGGAATACCCAAGAGGCTGGTTTCCGACAATGGCACCCAGTTCACAAGTCATCAGCTGAGGAAGATGTGTGAAGAGTTAAAGATACAACAGGTTTTTGCTTCAGTGGAACACCCACAAACCAATGGGCAGGTGGAGTCAGCAAATCGAGTACTGCTCAGGGGGCTGAAGCGAAGACTAGACAAGGCCAAAGGAGGCTGGGCAGAGGAGGTCCCCAGAATTGTATGGTCTTATCACACCACCCCACAGTCCAGCACCCATGAGACACCCTTCAGCCTTGTCTATGGGACAGACGCCATGATTCCTGTGGAGATACAAGAGAGCTCCCCCAGATTCTTGAACTTCGTTGCTGAAGAGTCCAATGAAGAGCGTAAGGTGAATCTGGAACTGCTAGACGAAGTGCGAGAAGAGGCCAGAGTCAGTGCTGAAGCTGTGAAGAGAAGAGTAGAGCGGAGGCACAACTCTAAAGTAAGGCCCAGGCGCTTCCAGGAAGGTGATCTGGTGATGAGAAAGGCGCATCAGAATGACATGCAGAACAAGTTATCCCCAAAGTGGACAGGCCCGTACAGAGTGGTGGAGACATTGGAGAACGGAGCCTATCGCCTAGAGACTTTGGAGGGAGGAGCAATCCCCAGAACGTGGAACGCCACCCATTTAAAATTTTATTTCAGTTAAAGTTGTACAGTAATGGCGTTCTCGCGCTAAAAGATACATGCTTTGTATGTGGTGGAAACAGTTGAACAGACAAGGGGGCACTCTTTTCCCTAAGGAGGGTTTTTAACGAGGCCACCCAATTAAAGAAAAATTTCCAGCATATCAAGTGTGCTCAGGTATTAAAGTTAAAGTCCTCCTTGCCCCAGGTGCAAGTGCAGGTGATTGGTTAGGCCCTACTTGCCCTAGGCGCAAGTACTGGCATCGATCCAAGTCTTCCTCACCCCAGGTGTGAGCGCAAGCAATTAAAGGTTTGAAAAGCCAGGGGTGCTAGTAAGACCAAGGTAGGGAAAGGAAAGGTTTTGACAAAATGTCCTTACCCGCTTGGCATGCACCAATATTGGCCCAGTAAAGCTCTTAGTCCGAAACCCTTCTCACCCCAGTGAGGCAGGGAATGAATGACTCAACGCCCCGAAGGGTGATGACCTTGGGGAAAAGTAAGAGGGGTTAGCGAGAAACACTTTTATTTCCCCAAAACAAGGCATCACCTCGAGCGATCGATGCCAAGGTTCTCTATGCACTTAGCGCTAGAGCGACAGAGAAGCTAGGTGAAGATTGAGGAACGATCACTGATGAGTCGTCAGTGATTGGTTAGTGGTGTAAAGCAGCGCACGAGGACTGTCAAACACCAAGCTAAGGGAATAGCCAGTCGTGATCAAGTAGAAGCGAAAGAATAAAAGAAGCAGATCGCGCTAAGCCTAAGCTGGTTAACACTTAGTCGCGCGCAAAGTGAAAGACAAAGCTCAAGATCGCGCTAAGCCTAAGCTGGTTAACACTTAGTCGTGCGCGAAAGTAAAGATAAAGCCCAAGATCGCGCTAAGCCTAAGCTGGTTAACACTTAGTCGTGTGCGAAAGGAAAGATAAAGCCCAAGATCGCGCTGAACCTAAGCTAGCTAACAGTTAGTCGCGCGCATAAAGATAAGTGAAGCTCAAAGAAAATACAAGGGAAGAAACTTATGCAAGAGAAGAAGCATTGAGAGTTTGTATTTACAGTCAAGTCTTATACAAATTTTTGGGTAATAAGAAAAATTGTGCAGAAGTTAAATTTACAGAGAAGAGAAAAGACTAAAGGGCAGGAGGGATAAGCTTTCCATCCACCACTTCATGATAGATGCTGAACTGCGAGAGGTCCAGGTCCGGGAGAACGCATCTGATTTGCTCGAGTGCTAGCTCGAATCCATCAGTAAGGGCATCAGCACCCACATTCATCAAATCAGCATTCTCCACCTCCAGTTTTTGCTTTGAGGCCTCCGCAACATCTCTCTCAGTGGTAACGGCAGCAAGGGAGGAGGCAGCTTCAGACAGTTTGCCCACCATCTCCTCAAGTCTTTTCTCCCCAGCAGCAGCTGCTTCTTTGGTGGACTCGAGCTCCCCCACTAATTGATAATTCAGTTGGTGTAGGGAGGAGGTCTCGGCCCGCAGCTCCACCACCGTGCAGTCCAAAGAGCTAACAGCTTGCCCCATCAAGATCTCCGTCTTGATGGTCTCTTGGACCTGCGCTAGGTACTCCCTCCTAGCTTTCTCCACCATGCCTCGCATCAACTCTACAGATTCTTGGGCAGCTTCGAAGTCACTTCGCAGTGACTCCTTGTCGTGCTCAAGATCCTTCACCCTCTTCTCCAGGGCTAGTTGCTTGCGATGCTGGGTGGAAAATTCCAGAGAGAGCACTACCTGCTTGGCCAGGTGCATGTCCACCTCATCACCATTCCATTCGACGAGCTCCCGGTTGCTTATAAGCTGTCGAACCAGGGTGATGACCCTGCTGAAGTTCTCGTGGCTGGCCCCAGAGGCGCTTGGGCGCGAGCTGGACCCACCACATTCAGCAGTGGCGGTAGAGATTGGCAGCAGTGGTGGTGGTGCACCCCCAGTTTGGGCAGAAACACCCCCAGCAGGAGGAGCAGATGGACTAGGTGTTTGGCCTACTGGGGGGGAAGATGGCAGTTGAGAGGCTGGAGGCAACTGCTAGCCTGGAGAAGGAAGACTGGTGGGCTCTGAGGCAGGTTGAGCACAGGAAGGTGGGGGAGACCCTTCCTCTACTTCCACCACCTCGATCTCCCCAGGCTGGAGAGACGAAGCCCCCTCAGCTGCTGGTTTTTTCCTCTAACGGTGTACAAGAGGAGAGCCAGAGCTCTCCTCTTCAGTTGAGGCAGCAGTGGCAGCAGCAACAAGCGAAGTGGAAGCCTTCACCAGCCTTTTCCTTTTCTTTCCTTGCTCGGGGCCTTCAGCTGGCGCGACCGAGAGTGGAGGGGCGGCAATGGACTCATTTGTAGAAGAGGAGGAGCCAGTGCCTTTGGTTCCCCTACGCTTGGCAAGCTCTAGCAAAGCCAGCCTCCTGTCCTTTCCTGACATTGAGTCTACATAGACGAGAAAAGGAAGGGTCAGTTGGCCAAGTTATGCAAGTAAGCAAGAAAACACATAAAAACATGCATGAGAATAGACAAGTATCATAAGAGGTGCAAGAAGAGCTACCTATATATTTTTTCAGAGCCACCACATCAAATTCATCCTTGATGAGGCGAGCGGAGTTGTACTTGGCCCCCAGGAGCAGCCCGCACAGCTCGCGCTCGTAGGGGGCCATAGCTTCGAGGTCCCTGGATTTCTTGAATTCAACTCCAGGAACCCAGTAGAGGGGGTACCCCTCGAGCAGATTTGGACTTTGAGGGGTAGCAGATATCGTGTATAATCTGCCCTTCCAGTCTTTGAAGGATTGCTGGTACAGGCCCAGGAGCACCCGTCCAGCAACCCCATTCAGGCTAACCCAGGACCTGTCCCCAGGGTTCTTCGCTTCGAAGAAGTAGAGGAACACGTCCACGGAGGCGTTATGCCCGAAATAACTGCAGAGGATCTGAAATGCCCAGATGAAGGCCCAGGCATTTGGATGGAGTTGGCAAGGCGCGACGTTTAACTCTATCATCAGCTCCTTTTCGAAGAAGGTGAAAGGGAGGCGCAGCTTCAACCTCTTGAAGATCGCGGAGTAGATGAAGACGAAGGGCACCCCATTGGTGGCCCTGTCATCCGCGCAGATAGGCATTCCTCGAGGAGGAATGCGGATTTGGATATTGAAGTCATTCTCCCTGTCGATGGAGCAGGAAGGCTCGTCGGGATTGTGGCTTAGCAGGGACGTGAGATGACCCTTGGGCAGCAGGGTGGAGGTTTCAGCGAGCAATGCCAGGGGAGCCCATTCGTAGACCCTGGCGTTGTTATGGAAGGAGGTAGCAACAGGCGGTGGTGGAGCTGGCGCACTCGCAGAAGGCTGTGCACCAGAGGAGGGGGCAATAAGGCGCGCAGTTTGTTTCAAGCGAGCCATCGCGAGATAGCTGCAAATGGAAGAAAAACGGAAAAGTCAGAATGAATGGAAGAAAAGGGAAAGGAGAAGGAGATGCCCAGGTGAAAAGAGGAAGAAGAAGAAGCAGAAACCAGAGTGAGAGCGTAAAAAAAAAAAAAAAAACCCTAGCGCGGGTTCGAGAGAGGGAAATAGAGAAGATGAATGCATGATAACCAGAATGATAAACGCAATCAGTAAAGATGACCAAAAAGGGGCCAGGGAGAAGAAAAACCATACCTTTGGATGATCGCAAGAGATTTGGCAGCAGAGAATTTGAGGAAAGAAAGGTGCGCAGAGGAAAATTTCGCAGAGAGTCTAGGAGTCGAATGAAGAAGATGGAGGAATAGTGAAAGAGCGCGCCAATTTGAATAAGAGAAGCGCTAGCGATGCACAACGCTAGCCGTCGATGGGGCCACGTGTCGCGAGATTAAGAGAGGAAGTCCAAACGTTAAAGAAGCAGCACATGAGGTGGCACGTGAGGCGGCCCCACTTGCCACGTGGACTGAGGGCACGACCACTTAGTCTCTTCGCTGAGAACGAGTTCTCGACTCGAGACTGGGGGCTTGTGATCCGATCGGTCATCGGTAGTCGATGACGTCAGCAGCAGAGAACCACGTGGACCACTCGCAGGGTGACACGTGGACCAGATGGCAGAGAGGTCAGGGAGACGATCGCCAAGAGCGGTGATCGGTGGTCAGTAACCAAGTGACCACCGACAGATCAGGCGGCAGAGAGGTCGGGGGATAGATCATCCATAATGGTGATCGGTGGTCAGTAGCCAAGTGGCCACCAACAAACCAGTTCTCAGACTAACGCCTGAAGGCAGAACGCGAGAAGCAAATAAACACTGATCAGTCATCGGGTGTATTGTCATCGGGGTCTCGTGTTACACGCAGTTAAACTGGGACTGAGGTTCCCAGTGAGAGCGTTACGCATGGATCTCGCTTGAGCATACCTCAGGGAATCTTGCACGAGAGTGGCCTGAGGGAACTAGTAAACCAGTCAGTGATTGGTGATTCCCTCAACCCATTACGTGTGTGGCATCGTGAAGGGTAAGTCGCCTACGCAGAGAGCAACGTTTGGTGAGTGTGCCTAGACCAGCCACACCCGACGTTCACCTAAGAGTATGCGATTTGCCCAGATAAGAGAAACATCCTAAGTTACTCCGCAAGGGCGTAACTTAGGCACACAAAGAGAAGCGCTAGAGCCCTTCCAGTAAATGACACGTGTGTGGTTAGATGTGAGTTGCAGGCCTTCACGCGTCACCATCTGAGAAGGGTGCGGTCCAGAAAAAAGTGCACTCCGTACCGCTAAAGGTACAGACAGAGAGCAAGAGTTTTTCACACACACTACTAGTTTTCTGATCTTTGGTGGTTCTGTGGACTAACTTGATCGTCGGAGTGCAAACGGCCGCTAGAGGCGCCGTCTGTGTGTTTTGCAGGTCACATTTGGAAAAGCAAGAGGAGGTTCTGAGGGTGATTCTGCAGAAGACGCAGTCGCGTAAACGGGGCAGAGAGTGCTACGAAGCGATTCCTCCATGTTCGAGTTGCCGGCAGGATCACTAACATTTCTGTAATCTATCGACGGAACTCAATGTTCCACCTCTAGTTGCCACCAACCTCTTAATCATTTTGAAGACTTCGTTAAAACTCCCCTGAGTTTCAACACATCAATCACTGACCCGTTCTCTATTCCTACTGGCTCCAACTTACAGGAACTGGCGAATCCTAGAATAGCTTGAAAACAAACATACTCCGTACTCAACAAGAAATTTTCTGGAGATGTTTCAACAACTAGAATACTGGTTCCCCTAACCCACTGTCGTCTAGGAACCTCAGCTGAAGCACGGCCCGTGCTCCCACTGCCATAAGTACCTCTGACCGGTCTACCTGAACCTTTCCATGCTCTTTCATCCTGAATCTGACCTGTGGCTTTGGGTTTCTCTCTTGTAAAGACAACCCTCTTCTGCCTATGAGATTCTGTGAACCGGACTTTGTTTATCTTCTGAACTGGGATGGTCACTCTCTCAGACGGTAATCCGACCATATACAACGAACATCTCTTTCTTCCGCAGGCCATGACAAGATTTCCCTTGATGACCTTCCACTGCTGATTTCCGAACTTCAATTCATGTCCCTGTTCGTCCAACTACCTAACAGAAATCAAACTTTTCGTCAAACTTGGAACAACTCTGACATCCTTCAAAGTCCAAAAACCAACTGATGTCTTCAACACTATGTCACCCATTCTCGTAACATCAAGAGTTTGTTGTTTGCTAGTCTTGCCTTTCTAGTCTCCAATAACTAAATTCTGCAATGCTTCACTATTGTGGGTAACATGAAATGAAGCACCAGAATCCATGACTGGGAATGCACACAACTATCCATGCAACAGACTAAAAGGTCCTCATTCGCGAAGTCTTTTGCAATGTTGACTTGTTTATCATTTAGGCATTGATTCCTGAAATGCCCCACCTCCTTGCAGTTCCAACATGTTACACTTGAGCAATTCCGAGTCTTTGACTGACTCCTTCTTTTGTTCTTGCTCCCACTATCTCTGATATTTTTCTTACCTCTGATGACATATAACAATTCACTAGATAATTCCCCATAACTCCTTCTTCAGACATCTTCGCCAAGAATGAGATCACGAAACTTCTCAAAAGTGAATCCATCGGATCCCGCTAAACTGGTTATTGTTGTAACCGTTTCGGACCAATTGTTAGGCAAAGAAAATAGCAATAGTAAAGCTTGAACTTCATCATCGAACTTAATGCCCACTGACGTAAATTGTGTGTTTGACTTTATTGAAAACTGAAAAGTTTGGTACAATGTTTAAATGATATTACATGTTTCTTTGTTTGATAAATTTATTATAATTATTATTATTACTTATATTATTTATTATTCTAAATTATATAATAGTAAATTTTCATATATAATATGCATGTTATTTCTAATTATTTTAAATCCTTATATTTTTATCAAACTAAATTTATATAATAAATATATTATATTTTAAAATGAATTCCGATCGTTGCACGGGTAATCCTAACTCCATATCAATGTGAAGCAAGTCATTTGATGATATTTTTTTCGCTCTTTTTATAAAAATAAAATAAAATTATATGCAATCTAACTTATATTAATATTATCTTAAATGATTTGTATCTTCTGTTTACGGCTTATATATACAATTGGAAGTTTAAATTTGTTAACCTTCATAGTCACCTCTATGTTCAAAAGTGAAAAATATTGATACGAAATAGGACAAATAAATCAACAAATATTGGATCGAAATGGAAGAACTTTTGTATGATAAACATGTTCAAAGAGTGCAACAAAATTGTCTTTGAAGAACAGCTCAATGAACCGAATAACGATATTCGAGTTATTGTCCTTTCTTGAAAAATGATTTTTTTTATAAGTGTTATTTCTGTCACACTTTGTTGAGAACTAGATAATTTCAACCTCTTATACATTTATTATTTATTCATGATTGATGTTATTTTTTTTTTATATTCACACTTGCTTTATATTTATATACTTATATGCATTTTGTTTTACTTTTTTTTGCAATGCATACTATTCTTGTTAATTAAATTTAAAAAACAAATTTATCTGTTGTAAATAAATTTAAGTTCAATTTAACTAATTATCTTTATTTATAGAAATTAATAGTTAATACATTTGTAGCAAATATTTCAAATGGTTAATTTTAAAAAAAAATATTCTTAAACTTAATAAATAAGTATTAACGTGAGCTTCAAATTTTCCGAACGAGTTAAAACAATAAATAAATATATATATATATATATATAAAGAAAATTTGTAACTATTAATCCAATTCAGCTTCACATAGGTCATTTTGTATATTTGAATTTACAGTTATTTGGAATCCCAAATTTAATAAATTGTTTAAAGGTAACAGCCATAGCTTTAAACCATTGATTTAATTAATTCTTGAACCATTGTTTAAAGGTCTCAGTGAGGGAGGTGTACTTAAGATCTCACATCAATTAGATATAAGAACAATTCATAGTATATAAGTGGCTACAAACATTACTTCATAAACGAGTTTTATAAGATTGACTTAGACTTAAAGTTCACTTCTTAATAAAATTTTTGCCTAAATTATATTCATTTTCTCTCTTGTATCTCTTGTATGAGCTTTCTCTTTGCTAGATTGAAGTGAACCTAGGCTAAGAGAACCATGAAGTAGTTCTTTATCTCTCCAAGTTTCTATGTGAGACTACTAGCACCGATTCACTTCTTTACTTCTTCCATTAATTTACATAATTTGCTGCCTCCAAACCAAGCAACCTTAGGTTCAATTTGCTTGGAATTGTATGGATGCAACTCGCCTTCCATCAAGATATATACTATTTCCAAAAGTTATTAATTGAAAGAAGTCTTCTTTTTGACAAATATTTATTCTTAGACCAACTTGTCGAACAATTTGAAAGTGATATTCAATCAACATGTAATTAATAAAAGACCAAAGTTGATCAACAATAATTGATAAAAGACCAAAGCTTATAGCTTATAGGGAAATCTTTTTAACTAATAAAGATTCAATATGATCTTTCATTATCCCTCCTGCATTTGTATAGTTATCTTCATCTTTGTAAAGCACGTCGATCACACGTGCAAAGTTGACTGCACGCATAAGAAAATTCATTGGTACTTGAGTAGGAGCAAAGCATGCATCATTTATGTCCTTCCAAGCATTCTCTACTAACTTTTGTAGTTCTTCAATGGCACATTTCCTTGACACTTTATGTTGCTTCATATAGCAATAAATGCTTGAAACAACATGTTCTCTCTGTTGTTCAAACTTCATAAACAAAAATAGCAAAAATAAAAATGAATCCAAACAAAATCAATATTTGACGGAACATATAGGATTTATTGATGGTCTACCTCTTTCAACTTTTTAAAAGTTTTTTCAATTGCTAACTCTTTATATAAGATAAATAAGATGTTTATTGTTAAAACAAAATTATAATTCTAATATTACTTGACATATTTTGTAAAATTAGGTGCATTTATCAGTAGTTCCATAGAAAACTGTCACAATCTCTTTTTAGTTAAATTGATAGAAATTAATTAATGTCTAACATACCTCATCTCCAACAATGTCATCCATGATTCTAGCTATAGTTGTAGAAGCTACAATAATTGTTGGTCCATTTGTTGCCCACATAAGGACCTCTTCTGTTGTATCTTCCATGCCTAGGAAAGATAAGGTCATCAAGAAAGGGTAAGCAATTGAGATTCCTCTTACTTCCATGTATTCCTCCATTGTTGGAATGTGGTTGGTATGACACCATCTTGCCTCAGCCATGAGAGCCTGGACTAGTCTTTTCATCTAGCATTAAAAAGTACAAATATATAATCTTGAGAAACTATTCCACAATCTGATACAACCCAATTAGATAAGGAGATAACCAAGGACACAACAAACACTTCACAATTAAGTCAGTCATCTCAGCATCCAAGACAAGGTCGCACCAAACTTCAGAAGGACCTCAACAAAAGAAGAACTGGACATAAGCCAGAGCATCAGATGTTTTTTTCTTTTGTTCTTTTTAAAAGACAAGTTTATGGGCTCACTTTGGGGGTCCAAATAGAAGAATAAGCTAGAGTAGGGTTCACTTATCCAATTTATGCTAATTACACCCCCAATTTATGCTAAGTGAACCCTACTCTAGCTTACTATTCTATTTGGACCCTTAAAGTGAACCCAATTTATTTACATAAACTTGTCTTTTAAAAAGACCAAAAGAAAAAACATCTGATGCTCTGGCCTATGTCCTGTTCTTCTTCTACAAAGGTCCTTCTGAAGTTTCGTGGGGCCTTGTCTTGGATGCTTAGATGACTAACTTAATTGTGAAGTGTTTATTGTGTCGTTGGTTATCTCCTTGTCTAATTGGGTTGTATCACAATCACTAGTGCAAAAAGAGAGTTTTACAACGTGTACAAACAGTGATTTAAACAAAAGCGTCATCTACAAAAATGTGGTGAAAATTTTGAAAACAAGATCAACATATAGACTACGGTTCTAATTATAACTAACGTCTATTTAAAACAACGCATATAGACAACGGTTTGGTGGCCAACCGTTGCCTACAATGGCCACTATAAACTAGGGTTATTTAGGCAACTGTCACCTATATTTGTGCTTGTCATATAGACTAGGATTATTAGGTCATAAATGTCGTCTATATGTTTTTTTATTTCCCACTTCAAGCTTTTTTGTCTTCGTGCTTTCTTCTCCCCTACTTCCACTATTGTCTTCTCTATGACCTCTCTTTGTTGTCATTGCTCTTATTCCTTGTAATGTGCCTTCTTTATTGTTTTTATGTTGTTTTTCCTACTTTTGTGCTTTCTTGATGAGTTTTTCTCTATTTTCAATGTTGAACGAGTGGGTTCGCAAGTTTGAAATTGTTGCTCGTGTTCTCCTTGTCGTCGTTATTGTGTGTCTCCATTGAAACTCTTTAGCTCCTCCATAATCTCCTTTCCTTTACCAACCTTTGTCCACCATCTTGAGTTTCCATAACCCGAAGTTGTTCTCTCTAAAAATTCTCGACATCAAACTTGGGCAAAAAAGTAAGAACAAAATTGAACAATTGTAGGTTTAAATACACTATAGGTGACAGTTCTGTACATAAACATCACCTATAATGGTCTAATAAACTACGATTGTGTGGTCGTCGATTATAGACGACATGTGCATAGACTATGATTCTAAAACTGTCGTATCATGTGTATATTTTCGCAACTGCACATAGTAGTAATAAATCCAAATTTCTTGTTAGATCATTAAATAGGATTGGTGATGATTTTAGATGAAAAATTAGTTTTTCGACCTCTAATATTGTAAATAAAATAATATTTATTTTTTATACTCCATACAATTTAAATTAGCTGAAAAAAAAGATATCCAGTTTATATTCTTTTATGCAAATATAGATATAAAATAAAAATAGGAAAGGAAATTTGATTTAACTTAGTATAAGTTGAATAAAGAATAAGAAAAAATTAATAAAACTATATTACCTCTTTCTTGGCATACTTCATTAAATATACTTTTTCTTGCTTTTTCATCTCTAAATCAATTTCTTCATAAACATCCAAAACTGCCTTATAACATATTTGCATGTATTTTGGGAGATCAACCAAGCAACCAATATTCCACCTGCTAATCTTGAGAAAGTTATCTTTTATATATGGGAAGAATTATGCTAAATATTATACTACTATCACTACAAGAAAATCATTAAATAGAAACAAATTTTAGAGACGGATTAGTTACTGTTTAACTAAATTAGAGATCAATTTATAAACTAAAAAAGTTATCTAAAGTAATTTCTATTATTAATAAAAAGTTATAAAATATTTTCTAAATTGGTATCTAACCATTAACTACTAAGGTTTTAGCTACTAACTACGTTATATTCTAAATTAGTCTCTATTAGTGTTATAGTAAATAATTTAGAATATAAAATATTAGTAGCTAAAACCTAGGTAGTTAATTTAGATACCAATTTAGAAATTATTTTATAATTTTTTATTAAAAATAGAAACCCTTTTAGATCCCAATAATTTTTTATTCTTTAAAATAATATCTAATTTAGTCAATACAGTGACTAATTATTTTTTATCATTAAACTTAATTGCTATTTAATAATTTTCTTGTAATATATATGTAATTTTGATGTGCCTAACCTCTCAATTGCACTGGTGAAAAGCTCAAGTTCTTCAATGGTTCCATAAGCATCATAAAGGTCATCAATGATGGAAGCTAGAGCTGTTACTTTTGTTAGTATCCATCTAGAATATTGTGGCTCAAAGTAGACCCCCAAAATCCAAAAACAACATTCTACGATCCTATCTCATGTAAAAGGTAAATTGGTTGAGACATTTAAATCCTTAATCCACCATCTGCATCACACAAAAAAACACCAAGATTCCAAAGACAAGAGAAAATATCTTAAATATTCATTGATTTATGCGACGAAAGGTAAATATGTGTGAGGAAGATATTACTTGGTTAGACTGCTGACTTCTTTCAAATGTAGCTCCTGCAGCATATTAAAATCTAATTTTGCAAATGTTAACAATTTTTCATCATGAGATGGATCTTCTTCGTAGTAAGACATATAATATGTTGCCTCCAACCTAGGCAAACCTCTGCGGAGTGATTGTTTTAAGCTATGTTGTACTCGTGCCGCATGAGAACAACTTATTTGGGTGGTTATAAACTCTGTTAACTGCTCGAAACTAAACTTATGTGCTTCTTCAAGCATATATTCTCCATGACATCTTAGTTCTGTTGCTTCATACAAGCTTAACATTCCTTGAATATCATCAGGTAAACTTTTCTTAAACTTTCCAGTTTGGTCTTGGAATTTGCAAAATATACCTGTTTAATTTATAAACATGTGTTAATTTCAAGGTATATATTCAATTATATAACTATTATAAGGGATACTACCACACAATTGACTTACACAAATTAAAATCAAACTATTTGCATAAGTTGGTTTGAGTCACCCTATAAACCCAACCTTGAAAGTGAAAATTGTTTTGACAAATAATAAGTGCTGTATAATTTAAAAGAAGTTAAAGCTTATTTAGGTCAAATTATAGTTATTAGAGGTTAGAAAATTTTGATAACTGAAAAATCTGCACAAGCCGATGTATTTTTGTATTTTGCTTTTTTCTTAAAAAAAATCTATACCAAACAAAAATTGTAATCATAATAATAATAATAAAAATATATTTATTGATATTAATAGTATTAACAAAAAGTGATGAAATGTAAAACATACCATACTCCGTGATCCATAATATTCATAAGTCATATTTATAAAAATGTATTTTCATTTCTATAGTTGAGAAGATACCACATTTTTATTGGTTTAGACAACGGTTATTCTAATGTAGTTTATTAATTTTTAAAGACAACACCTTAAATAGTAACTTAAATATAAATAGTTTATAAGTTGTGGTCTTTGATAGTGCATATGTACACACTTACAAAAGGTGTTGTCTATGTTTAGAAAACACTTATATATATACTGGTGGACAAGTTTAGTATTGCCAAAAAAAAATGTTACAATTTAAAAAATGTGGATTAAAATAACCACGTTTTAAAAATAATTTCCTATATTAAAACAAGTTTAATTAAAACAAATTAAATGTTATATTTTTATAATATTAGGTCCCACATGACAAGAAAATCTGGAATTACATACCAATTATTACATACGGATAAAAATTATGTAAAGTGAACGTTACATACGAATATTTACATACAGATTCTAATCCGTATGTAAGATATTTAAAAGTTTAATTAAAAAACCAGAAATTGTTACATACAGATATAAACCGTATGTAAGATATTTAAAAATTTAATTACAAAAAACTATTACATGCAGATGTAATTAGTATGTAATTTATTTTAAATTTAATTAAAAAATAATAAAAAATGATACATACGGATTATATTTATATGTAAAATGTATTAAAAATTTAATTAAAAAAACTGTTAAATTCGTATGTAACTTATTTAAAATTTAAATAAAAAATAATAAGTACTAATATTAATAATATTTTGTATTTTTATGAACATTACATACAGATTAATCCATATATAATTACATACGGATCTATAATTCTAACATTTACTTACCACAGTTTTACTTCCAGATTTTTTTATAATGATATTTTTTTAAACGTAGTTTATTTTTATTTTTAAAAGTTACATCACAAAAATGTAACGTAAACATGATCATATATATATATATTAAGATTATTATATTTTTCGCTTTTAAATCACATTTATACAAGGTGACCAATTGCAGACTAAAGTAATAATAAATGATTTATACAAGGTCACCAAGTGCTCACTAAAGTAATAATAAATGACATAGTAAGTCTATTTTTGTCTTTATGTGACATATTTAACTTCATTCTTATTTTAGGTAAGAAACTCATTATTTTATTTCACTAGTTTATCTTCTCTAAACCACGATTTTTCAATAGTTATATTTGTAGCCAAAATTATTATAGTTTACAAGTTTTTCTATTTTTGTTTTTCTTTATTTAAAGAACTGCAGACATGCATCCTACCTCATGATCTATTTTAAACTAACTTGAACTTGATTAACTCATTTTTTATTCATCTACGCAAGAAAAGCTCAAGATTTGACTCGAACAAAGTATTTAAATTTGTTTAGACTTGTTTGTATATAGTTGACACGACTACACTTTTGGGAAGAAACAAAGACATCCCTGATGTGATGATGCAATAGAATAGCCCAAAGAGCAAACTCAAACAATAATTTTAATAGCATCACAAAAGTTATTGTTTTTGAAAAAGAAATTGGTTAAAATAGATGAACACATACTTGAAGAAATGCGGTATCCATGTTGTCTGAGCAACCTAAAGAGTAGAGCCGTTTGGTAAAGATGATCACTATGAGCTATGATATTATTGTCCTTTGTTGAAATGTCATAAATTTGACTTAGAACGCTGTCAATTTCGTGCTCAAAATGGTAAGAGACACCCAAACGTTGGACTGAATCAATGAAGTTCAATTTAAAAGAGAAATTATTATGATCAATAGGTGAAACAAGGGTCTTCCTCACGTCCTCTTTTAATAGTTTAGCTTGTTGAATGTGGCTATCACTTTCCTGCATGAAGTAGAAATGTTAAATACATGCAAATGTAACATCTTAGCTAAAGAGATTGAAAAAGTAAAAATGCAGAATGACATACAGCAGAAGTAGGAACGTAGGAAAGGAAGCGATCGCCCCAAACAGAAGGAGGAAAATTTGCAGTGGGTCGAGTGAAGGGAGGTTTTGCACCATTGGTAGAAGTTGGAAGTGATAAGCTTCCGTTAGACATGGTTTGTTGCATATAACGTAAGTGACTTTTTGGTGAAAAGGAGGTGTAGCTTTTAGCTTTCAAATGTTGAACAACAAACAACTCAACCTATTACATTTATAAGAAACCAAGGTTATTTGGCAAAGGTAGTGATGTAAAAGTAGACTCAGTCTATGGAATAGGTCCAAAACTGTGGCACAGGAAATTATTTTATTTTTTTTAATAACTCTCAGAAATACTTAATTTGTTCTATAATACTCGTGGTGTGAAGTTTATTACTTATCATAACTTATTGATAGTTCTACTAAATGAATACGAAAATTCAAATAAACAACTTCATCATTAACTATGGAAACCAACACATTGTTTTGGCTTACGTATAATTTTAAATAGCTATTAGAGGGTTGTCAGTCTCAATATTAAAGGGTTGGGGGTATAATCATATTAGATAAAGTATTGTCAAGGAGGGTGCAAATTTGTTATGCTTACAAGAAGTTAAAGTTTCTGTTCTTTTGGAAGCCAGATGTTTCTCTCTATGGGGAACAATAATGTTGTGTGGATTCATAATGAATGTGCATGTGGTGCGGGGAGTACTTTAACTATGTGGCATAAATATGTTTTCTACTACGATAGTCATTTGGTAGGAAGGGGGTTCATAGCAGTATTCGGCCAACATATTTTTGTCTAAGATCAACTGTGTTGTGATCAATGTTTATGCAACCTGCAACTTAAATGACAAGGTTGCTTTATGGGAGGATCTGTCAATCATAAAAAGTGCACGTCAAAACCTGGATTGGTGTTTTTGTGGTGACTTTAATGCTGTTAGAAATGAAGATGAGAGGAAAGGGACTAGTACGAGGGGTCAAAGGAAGGAAATCTTAGGTTCCAACAACTTCATTGTTAGAAATTTTTTGGTGGAGATACCTATTGTCGGCAAGAAGTACACTTCGTTCAAAACAAATGGCTCAGCAAAGAGCAGACTAGATCGAGTGCTTGTTTCAGAGGAGTGGCTCCAAAAGTGACCCTTGTGTAAGCAGTATGTCCAACCAAGAGTGGTGTCGGACCACTGTGCCATAGTGGTGAAGTCTTTGGTTAAAGATTGGGGTCCAAAGCCTTTCAGAACTATTGATGCTTGGTTGAAGGAGCCTGGGTTCAAAGAGTTGGTCCAGGAGAAATGGAGTTCATATGTTGTTCAAGGAAACAATGTCTCCAGACTCAAAGACAAACTAAAACTCCTGAAGGAAGACCTTAAAGTGTGGAATCGTGATGTGTTTGGATGCATGGACATAAACAAGAATAGGATTGTGAAGGAAATTGAGGCACTAGAGATACAAGATGAGAACAACTCTACTGATGAAGACACTAAGTTGAAAAGAAATGGACTTCATTAGCCAATTGAGATGAATTGATAACAAGCTTGAGTCTCTGTGTAGATAAAAAGCTAGAGCAAAGTGGTTAAAGCATGGGGATACAAATTCAAGATATTACCACTCTTTACTTAGATGGAGAAGACTCAAAAATGAGGTTTAAGGAGTAGTGGTAGGAAATCAATGGAGTGAGGAACCTGATGTTGTTCGTAGGGAAGCCAAAAAGTTGTTTGAAGGTAGATTCCAGGTGACGCATGATTTCGGGGTCAAACTTGGAGTTGTAGAGTTTAAGGCTCTATCCTCGGAGGCTATTTCAAGTATGATTACGAAGTTCATAGAGGAATAAATTAAAGAAGCGATATGGCAATGTGAAGCTACGAAAAGCCCTAGTTCGGATGGGTTCAATTTCAACTTCATCAAGGATAATTGGTCTACTCTTAAACAAGACATAGTGGATGTCGTGCAATCTTTTCAGGTTACGGGGCGCATTCCGAAGGGCTGTAATGCATCATTTATAGCACTTGTACCCAAAGTGAGAGATCCCACACATCTTGACCAGTACAGGCCTATCTCCCTTGTGGGTGCTATTTATAAAATCATATCCAAGGTGTTGTCATGTCGTATTAAGTGTGTTCTATCGACGGTCATTTATGATAGTCAATCGCCTTTCCTGAAGGACAAAGGTATGTTAGATAGTGTCCTTGTGGCTAATGAGGTTGTTGAGGAGTTGAGGCATGGGAGGAGTGGGTTGTGCTTGAAGGTGGACTACGAGAAGACGTATGACTCGGTTAGGTGGGATTTTCTTTTTCATGTATTATCTAGGCTGGGTTTCCATAGCAATTGGATCCTCTAGGTCAAAGGATGTTTGGAGTCCGGGTCGGTGTCTGTTATGGTTAATGGTAGTACTACGAAGAAATTTAGACCAATTAGAGGGTTAAGGCAGGGAGATCCCTTAGTCCCATTTTTGTTCCTCATTATTGTTGAAGGCTTGGTCGGGCTGGTTAGACAGGCTCTTAGGATGAACCTCCTCATAGGTGTGAAGGTAGGGAGGAATGAGGTTGAAATCTTTGTGTTGTAATTCACTGACGACGTCTTGTTTCTTTGTGAAGACTCCTATAAAAGCGTTATCTCTTTAAAAGCAATCTTAAGGTGTTTTGAGATTTCTTCTGGGCTTAAAATCAACTTTCATAAATCAAAGTTGGCTGGTATTAATGTTGAAAGGAACGACCTTGATCTCTACTCAAAATCTTTGAATTGCTCTCTGATGAGGGTACCTTTTAAATACCTGGGAGTCATAGTAGGAGGAAACCCAAGAAAGAAGCAATTTTGGGAGCCTATTCTGAGTAAGTTATGTGACAAGTTGAGTGCTTGGAAAGGGAGATTCCTGTCGCTAGCGGGAAGGATTTGCTTAATCAAATTGATGTTAACCGCCTTACCCCTCTTTTACTTGTCCTTCTTTAAAGCACCGACATCGGTGTATAACAGAATTATTAGTATCCAAAGAAGTTTTCTTTAGGCGTGGAGAAGAGATAAAAGATTTATATCCTAGGTAAGATGGGAGAATGTTTGCAAACGGACGGATGAAGGTGGGTTGGGGATTAAAGATATCATAATATGCAAATGTACCTAGCAGGGACATAGAGGATATGCAAATGTGGGGAGGGGATACCACATGAGAGTTCTCTGTGAGGTCAGCTTATGAGTACCTAGCTAATCATGGCTTGGGTCATCCTTGTGGTATCTTCAATTAGTTGTGGCAAGTTAAAGGATTTCCCAATGCTCTAACAACTGCTTGGAGGATTCTAATGGACAAAATGCCAACTCGATGCAACCTAATCAGGAGAAGGGTGATTGCTAGCTCTTCTTCTAGTGAGATGTGCATAGCGTTAGAGGAGACTTCTCATCATCTGTTCTTAGAATGTGGCTTTGCGCAAAGAGTGTGGTCTCAATGCTTTAGATGGATTGGTATCTTGGGTGCTGAACATAAGGATCTAAAAGTCCACTTTGAGAACTTTCACTTGATTCATATGAGCTGTAAGCAAAACCTAGTATGGAAAGGTATGTGGGTGGTAATAGTAAGGGTATATGGAAATAGAGGAATGAGGTTATGTTTAAGCAAGGGATAACTGATGCAGAAGAAGTATTCCATATGACTCAACTAAGATCGTGGTTATGGATGAAACACAGAGTTCGAATCTTCAGTTTCTCGTTCTCGGAATGGCACTTGAATCCTGTCCTTTGCATTAAAAGCTATAGGTAAGTGGATTGGGTAACCCCTACTTGAGCATGGCTGTGGGGTGGAAAGGCAGTTGCAAATCTCTATAATTGGGGGTGGTGCAGAACTCGGGTGGAGTTCTCTGCAAATATGAGTAGCAGAATTGTGAGGAGGTCTCTTGGATGCTTATATTGGCTTTTGAGGAAGCCACTATGGACGTAGAATGAGGCGGTGGTGAGTTACAGTTGTTGTCTTAACATCAGTTTAGTGGAGCAGAGTTTTCAGGGGTTTTTGAAGGATGCAGAACTGTTTTGTGGCCAAGGAATGTAGGACCGTGGCGTTGGAGTATGGGTGGTGACGCAGAATTGGGTGGAGTTCTATGCATTTTTGAGTTTTGAGGACACCGTTATGGAAGTTGTATATGGCAGTGGTGAGAATTGGAGATGTTATACCTGCAGCTTAGTGGAGCTGAATTCTCAGAGGTAGGGGCTGGAGCTGAAAAGGTCTAGTGAAGAATTGGAATGGTGCAGAATTGGTTTTGGCCAAGGCATAAAATGGTATAAAAAGGTTCTTTTTTTCTGGTGTATTTTGATAAGATGTTTTGTAGAGGAAGTAGTGCCGGGGAGGGGAGGGGATCACGTTTTCTAGAAGTTTTGGAGGTAGGGGAGTGAGTGTGTAGATTTAACCAGATTAAGGCAGTTTTGGGGGCTATTGAAATGGAATGAGGTTCTATGCATGTTGGAGGCCGGTTGCTTATTAGTGTGAAAGAGGTTGGTGGATGAGTCAATACCAACATTCTAATTGGGCAGTATTATGTCTTTTGTGCTGAATTCAATCATACAAATTCCATAAGCTTTAGTATAGATTACAAAAATGATTTTTTCACATTCATACTCAACTCTACATACTAATAAATATTAATATTTTAATTATTTATAACTTTAATCATCTATAAATTAAATGCATGAAGTCTGCAGCCAGGTACCATGTGATGTCAACGGCTTTCTGCGACATAATTATGCAGAAAATTATGCATGAAATTATGCAGAAATTTGGCAACCTAAACACTTCTGAATTTACTTATATTAGTTCAAACACTCTTAAATATTCTTTTTTTAATTTAATTTTATTTATTATCAGAAAAGAAAAAGAAAAAAACTCAATAAACAAAACGTCATATTTCAGTCAGTGTTAGACAAATGTTAAATCCATGCAAATATAGAGATTGAAAATGCAAAATGACATACAGTGGAAGTAGGAATGTAGGAAAGGAAGCAATCGCCCCGATCGGAAGGATGAAAATTTGCAGTGAGTCGAGTGAAGGAAGGTTTTACACCATTAACGGAAGTTGGAAGTGATAAGCTTCTGTTAGACATGGTTTGTTGCATATAATGTAAGTGACTTTTTGGTGAAAAGGAGGTGTATCTCTTAGCTTTCAAATATTGAACAACAAAAAACCCAACCTCTTACATTTATAAGAAACCAAAGTTATTTGGCAAAGGTAGTGGACGTAAAGAATCGTGCCACAGAATATTATGCAAATTGTGACCACCAATTATTTAATCATTTATTCAGAATGTGCCACAGATGCAAACTGTAACCACAAATTATTTAATCACTTATCTAATATATATATATATATATATATATATATATATATATATATATATATATATATATATATATACCTCTTACATTTATAGGAAAACAAAGTTACTTAGCAAAGGTAGTGACCTAAAAATTTAGAATTGTGAAAAAAAGTATGCAACTTGTGACCGCCACTTATTTAATCATTTATCTAATTAATATATATATATATATATATATTTTTTTTTGAAACCAAAGTTATTTAGAAAAGATAGTGACGTAAAGGTTTAGAATTGTGGAAGAAAAGTATCCAAAGAAGTTTAAGAATTTTACAACAACTTTTTAAATTATTAAATGCTAATTGCTCACATTTTCAATAAAAATCTTTGTAAAATTTTAAAAGGGAATTTATAGCAGCTTTTAAATAATTAAGTTATTAAATTTTCATTTAGCTATATAATTTCAAAAGAAAAATTTCTAATATTTCTTTAAAGTATAAAATTCAAAAGAATTTACAATTTTTAAATAAATTAGCAAATTTGAAATTAATAATTCATTTAAACTAATAAATATTAATAAACCTTTAATAAATTTAAAATTTCAATAAAATATTTATAACAATTTGAAATTATTAAAATTAGTAATTTCGAATTTAAATATTTATCTCAACTTTCATAATTTAAATAAAGTACTTAAACACTTTTTAAAAGTTCAAACTTTTTAAAATCAAGCTATAATAAATTTAAACAACTATCAAATTCTCACAGTTTCCATATTTCTATGACATTAACTATAAAAGTATATTTATTTTGAGGAAGAAAACTTTTATATTTACACCTCTTATTGGTTTCGACTATTTTCACCGTTCTAAATATTATTTTGTATTTTTTTACTTAATTTTATATTTTATATCTTTTTCAATCCTACGAACCATTAGTCATGAAAAATATTAAAAAATTATTTCAGGTTATGATGAAAATGATGTTATGACAATTAACGAATAAATTAGTATTTAAGAATTTTATTTATGAATATCTTTAAATTTAATGTAATATTGTAATATATCTAAACTTTTTATTGATCTCCACTAGTTCACTGTAAATATTTTTTCCCATTTTTCATTAATTTTAATTCTATATTTATGTTTATTTTAATTTTACCAAGTGAACCATGAGTCATTAAACTTAATAAAAATTAATGTAATATAAAAAAAATTATCAAAAAAATTAATTAAATTAAAGGGACCACTTCATGTTCATGATTGACCAACTCGTATACAAAACCGAAAATAAAAACAACATAGCACACTACGTATCAAACCACAAATCCCCAAACGTGATATAAGTTATAATCTATTCATTGAAAATTCTTATCATCCTTAATTTGAAAATAAGGTTGATACGAAACTGTTGATAATTAAAGAAAGAAATTAGAAATTAAGAATTTTATCTTAAAAATTTTATAAATTTAATGTAATATACCACACCTTTTGATGGTCTCCACTATTTTCTTAGAAAACACATGTTTTTTTTTGCATGGTTTATAGTGTATGTTGAAAAGTAAATTTGAAATGCAGACAAAATATATACATCAATGATTTGGACTCCTTTATTTGTCTAATGTACCTTATACTCATAGCAATATCATTCACGAGCCCACAAATAATTGAAGTGTGGGTCACTTGTTCATACTACAATTTGGAAAATTTGTTGGCAGAGAATGATACTCTGACAATCTAATATTTTTACATTTTCATTTGATATTAAGATTCCAAATGAGTAACATGTGCATGCCATTAAGATAACATGTGCATGCCATTAAGATTCTCATTATGTTTGATGGACACTCTTTATGGAGTCTTCTAAAGACTCAACCACGCCAATATATGTCAGAGATTGTAGTTAAGACATCTAGAATGTGCTAGGTGACCGTCCTAAGTTGCCAATTGTCCCCAAGAAATCAGAATAAGGACTAGAATCAATTCATTGATTGCTCAATTTGATTGTAGAACATGGAAGATTTGATGATCCAAATCTGTGATGAAGACTTGATGCTCTGCTGCTTTGATGGAAGCTTAGTTCTAGCGGGTTTAGAATTCTTGTAAAGATCATTCTTAATCCTATGCACAAGCTGAACCAATTTGTTTTCAAAGCGAAAATTGTTTTTCTAAGCAAAGAGAAAAAGAACCGGTTGAATTGACGATATAATCAGTTGTTTTACACTTAGCTTGTTTGAAAGTTTTCAAAACTTTTTTTGACTTGGTTGACTAACTGTCAAACCAATTCATCCGGTTAAAATGACATTTGAACCAATTGATTGTCACATTTCTTAACAACTTTTCAAAAAATTGGTAAGTTTGTTTTCAGTTGAATTAAAACTGTTTTGGCTCATGGTTAAGTGCCTAAAACGGCTAGTTTTAAGAGCTATAAATACGATATATCTTTATTAAAAAAATAAGAAGAAGAATAAGTGAGATTGAATACTTTTTTGGGAAGAGATCTAATTCAAAAGTTTTGCAAGATTGCTTAAAGGTTGTGCATTGGTTCAAGAACTAATCTTAGGAGCTCTATGATTCCTGAAATACCAGGTGTAATTTGTTCCTTATTGATTCTTGTAATTTCTTTTCTTTTCTTTACTTTGTAAAGTGTATAAGTTCAGAGGGTGTTCTGATTGTGGCTGAGTGAAATGCAAAGAGGGTGAGTGTTCTTGTGTGGTCAAGATCACTTCTTTGTGGTGTTGTGTGTTTGTAATCTGTGATTGATTACTAGTGAAATACCCAATGGTTGTTCTGACTGGATGTAGCTCAGAGTTTGAGTGAACTAGTATAAATTGATTGTGTAATCTCTCTCTCTCTCTCTTACTCATTATAAAATGTTTTATTTTATTTTAGTTTTTGCTGCTCTAAACAACTGGTTAAAACGAAATTATAACCGATTGTGTTTCTGCAAACATATTTAATTGCTTTGATTGTTTGGCTTCCTTGATTGCTCCTTCTGTGATTGTTGATAAAACTTCATTCTTAGCCAATCTTTGCGAAAATCTTTTGTCAAACAATTCACCTCCCCTCTTGTCTAAGAAGCTGAATGACTTTAGTCCTAACAAATATACTTGTTATGGCTGTGGTGAACAGAGACACATCAAAGATGAATGTCCTAACAATGAGAGCAAGGAGAAAGCTGATTTCAAAGGAGAAAGGAAAGGAAAAACCAAGAAAGCATACATAGCTTGGGATGAAAATGAGGTATCCTCCTCTAGCTCTTCAGATGATGCAGAAGCAAACCTATACTTAAAGGCATCAACATCAAGTAGTATGAGCTCATCTTCTTCAGTCAAAGGTAACAATTATTACCAACTACTTGAAGCATTTAATGAAACACATGAGGAAGCTAATAGATTGGCTCTCTCAAATAACCGGTTGAAAGGGATGAACAACTGGCTTGAAAACAGAGTCAAAAAACTGGAAGAAGAGTTGGAAAAGTCTAAAGTTGATTTTGAAAATTTGGATTTGATTTACAAAAATTCAGCTTGCATGTGTGACTCAAATTTTTGTGAAAACTGTGAAAATCTTGAAAAGAAGATTCACTACCTTTTGAAAACTGTGGATAGGCTTACAACTGGAAAAACCAATTTTGAGAATGTTCTTGCATATCAAAATTGTGTCTTTGGAAAAGCAGGATTAGGATTTTATCCACGGAGCAAAAAGAATGGGATTTCAAAGCCTTTTTCATTAATACCAGAAAATCAACTGATTAAAAGAACGAAACAACCGGTTGCTACATGCTTTTACTGTATGAAGAGAGGTCATTCTGTTAGATTTTGCAGGATTCATAAATCTCTTGTTCCTAAAGGTATCTTTAAATGGATTCCAAGAAATTTTGATCGTCCTAAAAATAAATCTACCATAAAAGGTCCCAAGTTCTTTAAGGGATCAAATCTTGTGATTTGACAAGCTTTCTTTTGTGGAATTTTGCCTCCACATAAAGTATCTGTAGGATCAGGATCTCATGGATGCAAATAATCAAGACAATGCCTTGTTCTGAAATTGTATACTGCTTCATATGTGTATTACAAGTCTTGAAGAATAACTCTTTGTTATTCCTGTACTTGAACATTCATTTTTAAATTCAATTCTATATTTCTCTTAAGGTTCTGGATTATTTTGTGGTGTATTCTTTTTGTTACTATACAAAACTATATGCCTTAAACCTGAATCCTTGTATGTTCAATGTCTGTTTAAAGAATTTAGCCTTTTCAACCATTACAGAAATTGAACCGATTGTTTCAACTTTGTTAGCATTGGTCAAATCAGTTTTAATTCAATGTGCCTTGATTTGATTTTCTGTTCAAACCCAGTGACGTTTGTGGTCAACAATGCTTTAATTACTGCTTAATTATTTTTCTCTCTGCAATAACTACTCTTCACGATATAATCGGTTGTTTTACACTTAGCTTGTTTGAAAGTTTTCAAAACTGTTTTTTGACTTGGTTGACTAACTGTCACACCAATTCAACCGGGTAAAACGACATTTCAACCGGTTGATTGTCACATTTCTTAACAACTTTTCAAAAACTGTTATGTCTGTTTTCAGTTGAATTAAAACTGTTTTACCTCATGGTTAACTGACTGAAACGGCTAGTTTTAAGAGCTATAAATATGATTTCTTTTTATTAAAAAATAAGAAGAAGAATAAGTGAGATTAAATACAGTTTTTAGAAGATATCTAATTCAAAAGTTTTACAAGATTGCTTAAAGGTTGTGCATTGGTTCAAGAACTGATCTTAAGAGCTCTGTGATTCCTGGAATAACAGGTGTAATCTGTTCCTTATTGATTCTTGTAATTGTTTCTTTTCTTTACTTTGTAAAGTGTGTAAACTTGTAAGGTCAGAGGGTGTTCTGATTGTGGCTGTGTGAAAGGCAAAGAGGGTGAGTGTTCTTGTGTGGTCAATATCAACTCTTTGTGGTGTTGTGTGTTTGTAATCTGTGATTGATTACTAGTGGAATACCCAATGGTTGTTCAAGGGATTGGATGTAGCTCAGAGGTTGAGTGAACCAGTATAAATTGATTGTGTAATTTCTCTCTCTCTCTCTCACTCTCTCTCTCTCCCTCTTACTCATTATAAACTGTTTGATTTGATTTTAGTTTCAGCTGCTATAAACAACCAATTAAAACGAAATTATAATCGATTGTTTTTCTGCAAACAGTTTTAATTGTTTTGATTGTTTAGCTTTCTTGTTTGCTCCTTCTATTATTGTTGATAAAACTTCATTCTTAGCCAATCTTTGCGAAAATCTTTTGTCAAACAATTCACCTATCCTCTTGTTTAGGCCATTAATTCTAACAAAGATTATGTAGTTAATTCTTTGGTACAAGTGTTTTGAGATATTTCTTTTTTTTGAAGCTAATATTTGGTTTTTTAACCTTTGTGTTTTAAGATTGTTAAAACATTGAAGAGTTAAAGCAATCTGTAGAAGAGAAGGCATCAAATATGAAAAATACAGCTGACGAGCTTACAAAGAGTCTAGAGGAGCATGAAAAATAATACTAGGTAAACATGTTTAAAGTTGTCTGACTCTATGATGTCTATAAGTGGGATTTCTCTTACTGTTTATTTTATCCTATTGCTCAAATTTTGACAGGGTGTTTTAGCTGGCAAGAGCAGTGGTAATGAGGAGAAGTGCGTAGAGGATCAACTAAGGATGCATAGGTAGCAGTTGGGAGTGCTGAGACAAAATTGAAACAACTGAAAGCCAAGATTAGCCACTATTAAAAGGAACTGAAGGAAAAATCAAATCAATTAAGCTCAAAACATGAAGAAGCTAATGCTTTCACAAGAGAGCTCAACTCCAGAAAAAAAGACGTGGAGAAGAGTTGGAGTCTCTTTCATATAAAGAGGGTGAGATGGAAGATTTGCAAAAGGTTATATTGGTTTATCTTCTGCTAGTTTTTTCCCAATCTAAAAATGTTTATATAAGTTTTGTTTAAATAAACTCTTTTGTTAAATAACTTATAGGAGCAATTGTTTAAGGATTTATGGACTCAAAGTTTGGTCACAAACAAGAGAATAAGCTAAGGAAAATGGTTAAAATCAGGTTGGTCATATAAAATAAACAGTATGATATAATATGAATTGTTGTGAATAATAGGATTGCATGTATTGCATATTAAAAGCTATTCAAGTCAGAATACCCTCTTTTGTTTTTCAACTTTTTCTTCCCTTCCCTTCTCAATTGAACAATTCAATTTCCCTCACTGCCTCCTCATCCAAATCCATCGTTTCAAGTTTTAACCATCCAAATTCCCACTTCACTATATGTATAGGAAACTATTATTGTAGGTTGAACCTAACTAGTACACTATACTTGCTCTGACAAAATACCAAATTAATGTGAATTGTACCTTAAATGGGAGAAAGGTAACTACAACAATTATTACTTTAGGAAATAGCATAAAACCGTTGTCTAAAGCATTAAAACCGTGGCCTAAAGTTTTGGCAACGGTTTTTTTGTCGTGGTCTAAATGAGCGTGGCCGTTTGTAATAGTCCACCGTTTTTATAAAGACAACAATTTTAAAACAGTTGCCTAAAATTTTGATAACAGTCACAATTTTAAAAGCGTTGCTTAAAGTATTAACAAAAACAAAAATAATTTTCTTTAATTTTAGAAGAATTACTCATACAAAAGTTAATGATAGAAAGAATAAATATTGAAGGATAATCTGTATTGAAATAGAAGTGACTCAATAAGAAATCTAACATATTTCAATATATGTGTTCCAACTACATAATCAAAAAATTTGTCTTAAATTATAATGGTAACGATCACGTCTTCAAAGTTAAAACTACAAACTTAGTTAAAAAACATAATGTATTGTTTTTTTACTACATATCAATAAGTCCATTCTTCTTCAAGATTGTCTTCGTAGTCTTCATTACCTTCAAGCTTCAAAAAATACATAAATATATACTAATTAAATCTAATTCAAACAAAATAAATATAATAACTACCAAAATATAATTGTATAAATAATCAATAACATGTCTTAATCAATAACCAATTCATTAATGATGTAACACTAAACAATTGCATGTATCTGTTTACAACACAAAATCAAGAGTACCACATATTCCAATCCATATCACTAAACTTATTAACATGATTGAAATTCCAATATGATTATGTATGTGTTTATATCTCCATGATCCAAGCAAACAAAAAAAATGAAACTTAAGGATAAAACAGCAACTTCTAAATGTACTCCTCCAACATTACAAATCAAAGCAATTTCATGTGTAACTAGAAAACATTTCTCAAAGTCCACTAAACAATTGTCAATTATATATACCAGCTCATAATGAGGATCATGGGTGGATGCAGATGAATGTAGCCCCACTCCACTACTTTCTTTAGTTAAAACACGTGTCATCATTATTTATGTCTTCCTCTTCTAAATTTGGATTTTGTTGCTTTACCACAAATTTTACTATTTCCTCTAGAACTTCAATTTTCTTCACCATGCCACTCACTTCATTTGCATGTTCATTTCTTATAGCAACAATTTTTTTCATTTGTTTTAAATGTTGATGGTGTCATAGTCTTTCCATAAAACCGTACCCTCCCAGGTTTCTCTTTTCCAAATATTGATCGAAATACTTGTTCCACATATTCACTTGAGTTTTCAATAGAACCTTAAAGCTTAGTCCAATAAAAGAGAATGAATTTTAATTATTAAAAAGAATATATTTATATGTACTTCATAAATATTTGTAAACTTACAATGATATTATATGTTTCTTCATCCATTTCTTTTTCGATTCGGCCTACTCGACATTGACGAGTTGTAATAAACATTTCACTTTGGGTAACTTTTTCTCTTACCTTTTTCTTGGCACGCTACAACAATTACGTATTAAAAAACAATAACAAAAAATTAACAGGATGTTTTTGTATTGGATTTAAAATATTGAAACATAATTACAAGTATCTAACTAATTCAAGATGAATTCTAACAAAATTGGTTGGTTCCATGCGATGAATGTACTTTTGTTGTGCCTTATTTGCTACATTTTTCTCACCAATGCTCTACATTGTAAAAAGATAAAAGTAACAATGAATGTAGATAATAATGCAATTTTAAAGTAACAAGACATTAAATTATCTAACCTTGATTGTGCTAGTGTTCCAATATTTCAACAATTGTTTGAAATGATCTTCAAAAATGAATAATGAACGATGTTTGAGGCGATCCTTCAATGTGGAGTACTTTAAAAAGTGTATTTTCTTGATAAAACTCTTGTAGTGTCTCCATGCATCATTTATGCAAGTAAATATCGCTTTCTCTCCTTTATCACTAATGATGAACTTTTCCTATAAAAAGAACATTAGAATGATTGTATTTTCATAAATATTTGATTATTAAATTAATATAAATTTATTTTTCATACCATAACACATGTCCATATACGAGCCTTGTTATCCTTATCATTGAGCAAAACTTTGAAATTTTTGTAAATCAATGGACAAAAGGTAGAATTCCTAGCTATCGTGCCAAGGAAATAACTTAAGTCAGTTACAATCTTGTCAGTGAGACCAATTGGTTATCCATCAATGTCTAAGATAACTTCTGGACGCTCTTGAGTAGATCTTCCATGTATTGCTAAACATTGAGTTGGTCCTCGCGTTTTTTTTCTTACTTGTTCCTATTTTAACATTGAACTTATTAAATAAAATATTAAAAAGAAGACATAAATATGAAAAACAAAATGTTGTCAATTTTTAATAATAAAACATTTACCTTCTATCATATTCACTTCAACATCTTCATCTTGGTATGCATTTTCTTCTCTAACATATTGTTCTTCATCTTCACTTCCATTTTGCATTTTCTTCCTCATCTTCATTGTTTCCATTTTCTTTAAGAAATTGATCTATTGACATTGATGGACAAAATTTTGTTTGTCTTACTAGGAGCATCTTGTTGTTTTGTCATTGATTCAACATCTTCAATCACTACTCCTTCCTTTGATTTTGAGTTGTCATCCATCATTCTTGTTCTCTTTCCTAAGTTGACCTTTTACCTTTGAACTATCAACTTCAGCTTGTACTGATTTCATAGGGAATTGTCTTTTCTTAGAATTCTCCTCTTGTGAGACTCCCTTTTGTTGCTTGAGTTGTTCATCGGCATTAAAATTACTAAGTTGAGTCAACGCTCTTTCAAGTGCTTGTAGCCTGTCCTTTGACTTATCACTTGCAATTGCTGCCTTTTTCATGAATTTCCTATTTGATTCTTGGAGTTGTCTATGTTCGATGCTCTTAGATGTCAATTCTTCCAATCGGAGTTTGTTTTGACTTTGAATTTTATGTTGAACAGTACTTGCAACTACAACATTTTGTTTTGTTGAATTAAGCCTCGTGTCAAAATTTGTTTTGTGACTTGCCTTGAGATTAAGCAAGTTCACTTGTCTTTGGGCAACAATATTAGGTGCAATGGTACATTCTTTGCTTGTCATTTTTTCATGTTTGATTTGCATTTTCCTAAGCAATTCTTTGCTTGATTTTACTTGAGGAAGTTCGAAATTTGTAGCACTCATTTGAATCTTGTCTTGACCTTTCATCTAACGTTTTAAGTTTGCTTCCATATTCATTAAAAAAAATAATAATTTGATATGCCACCATAGAAGTTAAAAAAGACACATAATTAGTCATCTTATTAATATATAAGGACAATCAAATATCAAGGATGTAAGTATGTTTATCACATAACTGACCACTTTTAGTAGTTAATAAAGCTCCACTTTACACTATCTTCACCTTCATAAGGAAGCAATACATTACTTGGATATACTTTACAATATACCTATAAATCAATCAGACGTACACAGATCGAGAAAAAATATAGTTGAACATGTGGAAATATGATTTCTAAGCAGAAAAAGTATCCTACAATTACAGCTCCAAACAGAACATTGATTGAAGCAAGTGCAGAGCAGAAAACTTGTTTTAACTGTGGCTATTGCAACTGCAGTAGTTGTTGAAGCTGCAGTTGTTGCTACAGATGCTACTAGAGAAGACATTGAAGCTATATGGTGTAGAAAACAAGAGGCTATGGTCAAACGAAGGGTTGGTAAAACTTGTTTTCCACCTCACATAAATATGCTTGAATAAGGTGAAAAGTGATATAATTCGGCCTAACAAAATAAATAAATAAAGTTAACTTTTTCTTACAATGTACACTTTCCTTTTTCTTCTATTCACATTTTTATAGCCATCAAACTTAAATTACAGTTTTTATTATTTCTTGTTAAATTAAAAAATAATAAGTTATTTTTTATCCAAATTTTGGTCTTATTGTTAATTCAATTTACTGTTCATTTTAAAGAGAACTTGAATAGTATTTATTGAATTTATAAATTAAATATATTAATTAGTATTTTATTATTATTATTATTATTTTTGAATTTGAGTTTTGATGTGAACTTGAATACATATATATACTTTGTAGTACAGATATCGATATAATGAGACTTCACTAATAATTAGCAGAAAAGTGTATTGATTAATCTACTCTTAATTGGGATGCATTGAACCTAATATGCGTGTTTAGTATGAGAGGAGAAACTATCATAATGCATGACTTGAATCAATAAAAGTATTTTTAAAAACTATTATCAATAAAAAAGAAAGTATGAACTTGTGATATGGTGTACATGGTGAATGTTGGCAAAGATGTTATCACAGGGGTTTGAGCGGTGCGGTGCCGCTGAGAAAAGAACGAGAGAAAGAAACAGAGGAAAAAATAAAAGGCAGAAAAACTACCTAATGCTATTAATTACTGGGTGTGCTTTATATACATGATGGAAAAGGGAAACACATGGTGAAAAGGGAAACAAAAAAAAAAACAGAAAAAGGCAAACTGTTTATATTACAATTATTCTATTTAATAATTTAATAGTCCCACAAGCTTTGTGATATATATCCATCAAATCGAGCTTGGAGACTGCTGTTGTAAACATTCCATGTTCAAGAGCTTTGGTAAAAACATCTACCACTTGTTGATTGCTAGAAATGGGATTGTAATTTTTCCCGAATAACGTGACAGTCTATTTTTATGTGCTTAGTTCTCTCATGAAAGCTTGGGTTGTAGGCAATGTACCTTGCAAACTGGTTGTCACAATAAATAACTGCAGGTGTCTCAGTTTTTATTTTGAACACACTGCTCAGGTAAGTTAGCCACTGTATCTCGCAAGTAAGAATAACAAGAGTGCGATATTCAGCCTCAAAAGATGATCGTGAAACAGTGGATTGTTTCTTGGATTTCCAACTGATTAAAGATGAACCAAGCAACACACAAAACCCAGTTGTTGATCTTCTAGTTTGAGGGCAGGTTGCCCAATCCGAATCACAAAAGCCCTTCAGTTGTAAGTTGGAGTGGCTGGGAAAGAACAGACCTTGTCTAGGTGTTCCCTTAATATATCTCAGTACATGGTGAGAAGCAGTGTGATTTTCCAATGTGGGTGCATGCATGAATTGACTTAAGAACTGTACAACATAACTAATGTCTGGTCTTGTATTGGTAAGGTATATTAATCTTCCAACAAGTCTTTGGTAGGAAGTGATATCTTCTAGAGGACTACCTTCATTGAACATATTCTTCATATTTTTAACCATTGGTGTGGAACATGGTTTTCCTGCAAGAAGACCAGCATCAGATATAATGTCAAAAGCATATTTACATTGTGAAACATGTATGCCGTCCTTGGTTCTAGCAACTTCCAACCCGAGAAAAAAATTCAAATCTCCTAGATCTTTCACTTTGAAAGTTTTATCCAGCAGCTCGGTTACTTCTGTTATTTCAGAGATGGAGTTTCTTGCAAGAATTATATCATCCACATATACTAATAATGTAGTAAAATTATTTTCAGTTCTCTTTATGAATAATGAGTGATAAAAAATAGATTGCAAAAAACCAATGCTTTTAAGAAAGGAAGAAAGTTTGGCAAACCATTGTCTACTTGCTTGTTTGAGACTGTATAAAGATTTTGTAAGTTTGCAAACCTGTCTAGCTTTAACTTTGCTCCTTGGTGGTGGTAGCATATAAACTTCCTCGCTGATTTTTCCATGAAGGAAAGCTTTATTAACATCCAATTGCTTCAAATGCCAGTTTTGTGTGGCTGCAATAGCTAAGAACATTCTTACAGTAGTTAGTTTAGCAACAGGAGAAAAAGTATCTAAATAATCAACTCCCTCTAACTGAGAATAACCCTTGGCAACAAGTCTTGCCTTATAGCATTCTATGTCTCCTTTGGCATTGTACTTTATTTTGTACACCCACTTACATCCAATGGGTTTCTTTCCATGGGGAATTTCAGTTACCTTCCATATTTTGTTATGTTCCAAGGCTTCTATTTCTTTCCTCATGGCATCACACTATTCTGACTTCATGATGGCTTCATTGAAACTTTGAGGCTCTTGATTAGATGATATAGCCATGGTATACTTATGTTGTTTAGTGGTCAGATTTTTGTAATCAAGATATTCAGATATAGGATAGACCTTTTTATTTGTGTTCTTAAAATTTTCAATATTAGTATGGTTAGACAATTGATAGTGATAATCCTGTAAGTAACTAGGAGCTTTCCTATGCCTAACCGATCGTCTAACATTTTCAATGTTCTGTTCAACATGATTATGTTGATTACAAACTTCTCCAGTGTAAGAATTATCATTAACATGTTCAAAAGAATAGTCAAAAACATCAGACTGCTAGTTGTTATCAATATCAAGATTATGCTTGTAATTACTAAAATAAGGAAAAATATTCTCCTAAAATTTCACATTTCTTGATATAAAAATTTCTCTTATATGTATGTCTAGCATCACAAAACCTTTAATTCCAGCCTTATAACCAAGAAACACACACTTCCTAGCTCTTGGATCAAGTTTAGACCTATGTCTTTACATACTAGAAGCAAAGCATAAGGAACCAAAAACTCTTAAGTTTTGTAAGTCTGGTTGTTCCCTGTAGACTAACTGATACGGGGTATTTCAATTTATAATTTCTGAAGGGATCTTGTTTATCAAGTATGTGGCATGAATCACAGCATAAGACCAAAAAACAGTGGGAATTTTAGACTGAAAAAGTAAGCTACGTGCCACATTTAAAATATGTTGATGTTTCCTTTCAACAACAAAATTTTGTTGAGAAGTTTCAATGCAACTTGTTTGATGTATGATGCCTAGACTATTGTATAGATTAGTACATAAGAATTCACTTCCATTATCACTTCGTATGGTATTAATAGTAACATTAAACTGATTATGAATCAAGGTAATGAATCTATATAAAGCTTCTCTTGTTCAGATTTAGTTTTCATAAAAAAAACCCATGTAAACCTACTGTGATCATCAATAATTGTTAAGAAAAATCTATGTCCATTCACAGAAGCAATATGGAAAGGTCCCCAAATATCCACATGAATCAAGTCAAAAATATTCTTTGCACAAGTATTACTATGGGAGAAAGACAGTTTATGCTGCTTAGCATAATGACAAGCATCACAAGGTTTATGGTCATTGAATTGAACGTAAGGAAAAATATTACTAATATGCTGCAAAACTTTATTGGATGGATGCCCGAGTCTGAGATGCCAAACATTTTTCGGTTTTCTTTCATCAATTGATGTTCCTATCATGTTCAACTTCACTTCTTGTTTTGGAATTTCCATGAGATACAACCCTTCGCTTAGTCTAGCATATCCAATCATCTTTGATCTGGTCGGTCATCGGTAGTCGATGACGTCAGCAGCAGATAACCACGTGGACCACTCACAGGGTGACACGTGGATCAGGTGGCAGAGAAATCAGGGAGGAGATCACCCAGAACGGTGATCGGTGGTCAGTAACCGAGTGGCCACCGACAGATCAGTTCCAAGATAAACACCTGGGGGGAGAACGCGAGAAGCAATAGAGCACCGATCAGTCATCGGGTGCATGGTCATCGGGGTTTCGTGTTACACGCAGTGAAACTGTGACTGAGATTCCCAGCGAGAGCGTTACGCATGGACCTCGCATGATCATATCTCAGAGAAAGAGGAGTTGCTCGCCGGTAGAATCGTGCACGAGAGTGGCCTGAGGGAGTTAGTAAACCGGTCAGTGATTGGTGACTCTCTTAACCCATTACGTGCATGACATCGTGAAGGGGAAATCGTTTATGCAGAGAGCAATGCTTGGTGAGTGTGCCTAGTCCAGCCACACCTGGCGTTCTCCTGGGAGTGTGCGATTCACCCAGATGGAAGAAACGCGCTAAGTTACTCTGCAAGGGAATAACTTAGGCGCACAAAGAGATGCGCTAGAGCCCTTCAGGTAGTGGCACGTGTACGGTTAGATGTGAGTTGCATGCCTCCACATGTCACCATCTGAGAGAGGCGCGACCAAGATAACCAGTCCCTCCGCTTTGCCTTCAAGGCTAGCAACAATCAGGCGGAGTATGAAGCCCTGATCGCAGGAATGTTGCTAGCAAGAGAAATGGGAGCAAGAAGTCTGGTTGCTAAGAGTGACTCTTTGCTAGTCACCGGGCAAGTTACAGGGGAGTTCCAGGCGAAAGATCCCCAGATGGCAGCTTACCTGGAATACGTACAGCTCCTGAAGACGTCCTTCACCGAGTTTGAACTTGTTCATGTGCCGAGAGAGCAAAATGCCAGAGCAGACCTGCTTGCCAAGCTGGCCAGCTCAGGAAAGGGGGGAAAACAGAGGACCGTCATTCAGGAGACTTTGAAGGTACCGCGAGCGTTCGTGTTAGACAACCAGGTACTTCAAGTGTACAAATCGATGGAGCGTCTGACGATCGATCATCGTTCATTGACTCAAGAGACGTTGAAAGCGCCGAGGGTTAGAACGCGACCGGCAAAGACCGATGAGGCGATGGAAGTCTGCGCTGTTAGGGAGCCCGACACGTGGATAACACCGTACCAGTTGTACTTAGAAGATGGTGTACTCCCACTTGACCCGACAGAGGCAAAAAGAATAAAGAGGAGCTCGAGTAAGTTTACTTTGATTGATGGGAACCTGTTTAGATTTGGGTTTTCTCATTCTGTGCAGATCTGCGTGTATGGCGAGCAATGCACTAGACTTATGTCAGAGCTACACGAGGGGGTATGCGGAAGTCATGTAGGTGGTCGCGCTTTGGCAAGTAGGATCCTCCGCGCGGGGTACTACTGGCCAACGCTGAAGGAAGACTGTGTGAGGTATGCTCAGCGTTGCAAACAGTGTCAACTTCACGCAGACTGGCATAAGGCACCTCCCGAGGAGTTGAAGTCCATCCATAGCCCGTGGCCATTTCACACATGGGGAATCAACATCCTAGGACCTTTTCCCCTGGCGATAAGGCAAATGAAGTTCCTCATCGTGGCCATCAAGTATTTCACCAAGTGGGTGGAGGCAGAACCAGTCGCGCACATCACCGCACAGAAAGTCGAGCACTTTGTCTGGAAGAACATTGTCTGTCGTTTCGGAGTACCCAAGAGGTTGGTCTCCGACAATGGCACCCAGTTCACAAGTCATCAGCTAAGGAAGATGTGCGAGGAGTTAAAGATACAACAGGTTTTCGCCTCGGTGGAACACCCACAAACCAATGGGCAGGTGGAGTCAGCCAACCGAGTACTGCTCAGGGGGCTGAAGCGAAGACTAGAGAAAGCTAAAGGAAACTGGGCAGAGGAGGTCCCCAGAATCGTATGGTCCTACCATACCACTCCACAGTCCAGCACCCATGAGACACCCTTTAGCCTTGTCTACGGGACAGATGCCATGATTCCCGTGGAGATACAGGAGAGCTCCCCCAGGTTTTTGAATTTCATTGCCGAAGAATCCAACGAAGAACGAAAGGTAAATCTCGACCTACTGGACGAAGTGCGAGAAGAAGCCAGAGTTAGTGCTGAAGCCGTCAAGAGAAGAGTAGAACGGAGGCACAACTCCAAGGTGAGGCTCAGGCGTTTCCAGGAAGGTGATCTGGTGATGAGAAAGGCGCATCAGAATGAGATGGAAAACAAGTTGTCTCCAAAGTGGACAGGTCCATACAGAGTGGTTGAGGCATCGGAGAATGGAGCTTATCGGTTGGAAACTCTGGATGGAGGAGCAATCTCCAGAACGTGGAACGCCACCCACTTGAAATTTTATTTCAGTTAAGTTGTAAAGTAGTTGCGTTCTCGCGCTAAAGACACACTCAGTGTATATACTGAAAACAATTGAACAGATAAGGGGGCACTCTTTTCCCTAAGGAGGGTTTTTAACGAGGCCACCCAATGAAAAGATTATCAGCATATAAAGTGTGCGAGAGTTTTCAAGTTAAAATCCTCCTCGCCCCAGGTGCGAGTGCAGGCGACTAGGGTTTGAAAAGCCAGGGGTGCTAGTAAGACCAAGAGAGGGAAAGGAAGGATTTCGACAAACGTCGTTACCCACTTGGCATATACCAATGTTGGCCTAGTAAAGCTCTTAGTTTAAACCCTTCTCACCCCAGGAGTGAGGCAGGGAAAGAACGACCCGATCCGCCCAAGGTTGATGACCTTGGGGAAGGTAAGAGGGGCTATCGAGAAACACTCTTCTTCCCCCAAAACAAGGCATCACCTCTGACGATTGATGTCAAAGTCCTCTATGCACTTAGCGCTAGAGCGGCAGAGAAGCAAGGTGAAGACCGAAGAACGATGACTGATGAGTTGTTGGTGGATATGCTAGTGGGTAGTGCCTTGTCGGAGGAAGCTTTTCCAAACAAGTTCTTACACAACAAGCCGAAGCAGACAGACTATGCCTAGTCAGTCACCTAGTACGAAGCTGTGCATAAGAACTGTTAAAGACAAAGCTAAGGGAGTTGTTAGTCGTGATCAAGGTAGAGGCCAAGATCAAAGAGTACAGATCGCGCTAAACCTAAGCTAGTTAACAGTTAGTTGTGTGCAAAAAGAAAGATGAAGCTTAAGAAGATACGAGAGAAGAAACATATAGCTGAAGCAAGTATATATTCACACCAAGGTCTATACAAGTTTCAAGTACAAGAAATTGTGCAGAAATATGAAATTACAAGAAGAAAACTCAAGAAGGAGGAATGAGCTTGCCATCTACCACTTTGTGGTAGATGCTAAACTGCGTAAGGTCCAAATCTGGAAGAACGCAACGAATTTGCTCGAATGCCAGCTCGAACCCATCAGCAAGGGCGTCAGCACCCACGTTCATAAATTCGGCGTTCTCAGCTTCGAGCTCTTGCTTTGAAGTCTCCAAGGCCTTCTACTCAGTGGTGAGGGAAGCAATGGAAGAGGCAGCTTCTTCCAATTTGCCCTTCGCTTCGGCAAGCTCGACCCTCACTGCAGAAAGCTCGTTCACTGCCTTCTCAAGTTTCTTCCCCCCATCAGTGGCCTCCTCCTTGGTAGACTTGAGATCCCCCGTTAGTTGTGAGTTCAGTTGGCGTAGGGAGGAAGTCTCAGCCTCCAGGTTGATTATCTTGCTCCTCAGCTCCACCACTTCGCTGTCCAGAGTATTGACAGCTTACCCCATCAAGATCTCAGTCTTGGTGGTCTCCTGGACCTGCGATAGGTACTCTTTCCTGGATTTTTCCACCGTATCCTTCATCAGGGCTATGGACCCTTGGGCAGCCTCAAAGTCACTCTGCACTGACTCCTTGTCGTGCTCAAGCTCCTTGACCCTCTTCTCCAGGACCAGGTGCTTGCGGTGCTGGGTGGAAAACTCTAGGGAAAGCACTATCTGCTTGGCCAAGTGCATGTCCACCTCTTGCCCACTCCATTCGAGAAGCTCCAGGCTGCGTATGAAATGTCGAACCAAGGCAATGACTCGACTGAAGTTTTCATTGCTAGCACCAGAGCTGCTTGGCTGCGAGCTGGCCTCACCACCTTCAGCAGTAGCAGCAGAGGTTGGCGGTGGTGGTGATGCAGGAAGTCTTGGGAAACCCCTCGAGTGGGCAGAACCACTCCCAGCAGGTGGAGTGGGTTGACCAATAGCTTGGCCCGTTGGGGGTGGGGGTGGAAGTGATGCTGGAGACGAAAGTTGGGGTGTTGGAGATGGTAGGCGCTGAGGGGAGGGGGAGGAAGTTGGTGCTGGGGCAGGTTGAGTAGGAGGAAGTGGGGGTGAACCCTCATCGATCTGCACCACTTCGATTTCCCCAGGCCTAAGGGATGAAGCCCCCCCAACCTCTTGGTGTTTCCTCTGGCGATGTATAAGAGGAGAGCCAGAACTCTCCTCTTCGGTTGAGGGGGTAGGAGCAGCAGCGGCCGCAAAAGTTGCGGGAAAGGCCTTTGCTAGCCTTCTTCTCTTCTTCTCTGGCTCGGGGCCTTCAGCTGGCGCGACCGAGAGAGGTGGAGCCGCGATGGGCTCGGTGGTAGAGGAGGAAGAACCAGTCTCCTTGGCACCCCTGGTCCGGGCAAGCTCCAGTAGTGCCCTCCTCCTATCTTTCCCTGAAGTCATGTCTACATCAAGGGTAAAAAGAAAAGTTAGATGGCATAATTATGCAAGTGGATAAAATGTTATGCAAGTATGCATGAGAGTGTGCAAGTATTCTAAGAGGTGCAAGAAGAAGAGCCTACCTATGTACTTTTTCAGAGAAACCACATCAAACTCGTGTTTGATGAGAAGGGCCGAGTTATATTTTGCCCCTAGGAGCAACCTACACAGCTCGCGCTCGTAGGGAGCCATGGCTTCAAGGCCACAGGCTTCTTAAACTCGACTCCAGGAACCCAATAAAGGGGAATCTTTAAACGATTGCTGGTACAGGCCCAAGATCACTCGTCCAGCAACTCCATTCAGGCTGACCCAGGACCTATCCCCAGGGTTCTTCGCCTCGAAGAAATGTAGGAAGACGTCTACAGAGGCGTTATGCCCAAAGTAGTTGCAGAGGATCTCGAATGCCCGTATGAAAGCCCATGCATTCGGATGGAGTTGGCAAGGGGCGACGTTCAACTCCGTCATCAGCTCCTTCTCAAAGAAGGTGAAGGGCAAGCGCAGCTTCAACCTTTTGAAGATGGTGGAGTATATGAAGGTGAAGGGCACCCCATTGGTAGCCCTATCGTCCACGCAGATTGGCATCCCTCGAGGAGGAATGCGTATACGAACGTTGAAATCATTCTCCCTGTCGATGGCGCAGGAGGGCTCATCAGGGTCGTTGCTCAGAAGGGTTTTGAGGTGACCTTTCGGTAGTTGATTGGAAGTTTCGGCCAACAATGCCAGGGGAGCCCAGTCATGGACCCTGGCGTTGTCCTGATAGGAAGTTGCATCAGGTGGAGGTGACACTGGTGCACTTGCTGAAGGCTGTGCACCAGAGGATGAGGCGACGATGCGAGCAGTTTGCTTCAAGCGAGCCATTGCGAGATAACTGCAATGGAGGAAAGCAAAAAGTCAGATGAACGGAAGAAGAGGGAATGATGAATGGTTCGGTGAAAAACAGAGGAAGGGAAGAAGAAAGAAAGGTCCAGGCGAAGAAGAGGAAGAGGGAGAAGTAGAGAGCAAAGTGAGAAACGTAAAAAACCCTAGCGCTGGTTGAGAAGAAGAAAATCAGAGAAGATGAATGCATGGTAGTGAAAAGGGTGAATGCAATCGGTGAAAAGAACCTAAATGGATCAAGGAAGAAGAAAAGTCATACCTTTAGATGATCGCGGAAGGTCTTGAGGTAGAAAGCTTGAAGAAAGTTGGGCGCGCAGAGAGGAGATTATAAGTGAGTGTGAGAGTTGGAGTATTGAAGAAGATAATGAAACATTGAAGGCGCGCGCCTATTTGAATGAGGGAAGCGTTAGCGACACTCCACGCTGGCCGTTGATGCGTCCACGTGTCGCGAGATTAAGGGAGAAAATCATAACGTTAAAAGGCAACACGTGAGGTGGCACTGATGTGGCCCCACTTGCCACGTGGACCGAGGGCGCGACCACTTAGTCTCTTCGCTGAGAACGAGTTCACAGCTCGAGACTGGGGGGCTTGTGATCCGGTCGGTCATCGGTAGTCGATGACGTCAGCAGCAGATAACCACGTGGACCACTCACAGGGTGACACGTGGATCAGGTGGCAGAGAAATCAGGGAGGAGATCACCCAGAACGGTGATCGGTGGTCAGTAACCGAGTGGCCACCGACAGATCAGTTCCAAGATAAACACCTGGGGGGAGAACGCGAGAAGCAATAGAGCACCGATCAGTCATCGGGTGCATGGTCATCGGGGTTTCGTGTTACACGCAGTGAAACTGTGACTGAGATTCCCAGCAAGAGCGTTACGCATGGACCTCGCATGATCATATCTCAGAGAAAGAGGAGTTGCTCGCCGGTAGAATCGTGCACGAGAGTGGCCTGAGGGAGTTAGTAAACCGGTCAGTGATTGGTGACTCTCTTAACCCATTACGTGCATGACATCGTGAAGGGGAAATCGTTTATGCAAAGAGCAATGCTTGGTGAGTGTGCCTAGTCCAGCCACACCTGGCGTTCTCCTGGGAGTGTGCGATTCACCCAGATGGAAGAAACGCGCTAAGTTACTCCGCAAGGGAATAACTTAGGCGCACAAAGAGATGCGCTAGAGCCCTTCAGGTAGTGGCACGTGTACGGTTAGATGTGAGTTGCATGCCTCCACGTGTCACCATCTGAGAGAGGCGCGACCAAGATAAAAGTGCACTCCGCGTCGTGAAAGGTACACACCCACGTTTTTACTCATTTTGGTACGTTTTCGCACAATAGCGTAACAGAATTCTGACACACGCAGAGGATAGCGTAACAGAATTCTGTTAGGCACAGACACAGAGAGAGAGAAAAAAGGAGAATCAGAGAGAGATTCAGTGACATTTTTGTTGGTGGTTCTGTGACCTAACTTGAGCGTCGGAGTGCAAACGGCTGCTAGAGGCGCCGTCTGTGTGTTTTGCAGGTTGCGTTTGAAGTTCCCAAAGAAGGTTCTAAGAGCATTCTTGCGGATAGCACAGTTGCATAGGCGGGGTAAGGAAGCGACAAAGCAATTCCTCTACGCTTGAGTTGACGACAGGATCAATCTTCAATGAATCCACATCCTGGATTACACAAACCTCAGAAGAAAAAGTCAATTTACAATTGTAGGATTTAATAATGCTTTGTGCTAAGACCAGATTAAACTGAGAATCACGTATGCATAAAACATTGTATATAAGAAGATTTTCAGATAATTTCACAGTTCCATCATGATAAGCTATAACAAATGATCCATTTGGTAGTTTAATGCGTATAAGATTTATCTTTCAAAAACTAATGAAATTATTTTTTGAAAAGGTTACATGATCTGTTGCTTCTGTATCTAAAATCCAAGAATGTTCGTTCTTTTTACCTTTTGTAGCATCACCATCAGTAGATTCACCAACAAAATTGTTCACCTTATGCTGTGCAGAGTCACTTTTTACTTCTTGAATGATTTTCATAATCTGATGTACTTGTTTTTGAGGAAAATGGCTTCCTTCGTTGACAGGGATTGGTTTATCAACTTCTTCAATTTGACCACTCTGCTCCATGACACTCTTGTTAACAACCTTCTCTATTCTTTCATCTTTCCTTTTGTACCATGGAGGGAATCCATGTTTGGACTCCATGTTTGGACTAACACTCATCAACTGTATGATACAATTTATGACAGAAAGTACATTGCTTACCATTATTTTGGTATCGATTTCTTCCTCTACCTTGCGATTTCCATCCTCCATTATGATGTGTTTTCCAGTTTCCTTCACTACTCAAAGTATTTAATAAAAATTTTCTATTTACCATTGCATTCCTAGTCAATTGACGTTCCTATTGAATAACGAGGGAAAATACGCGGTTGACATTTGGTAGTGGCTCCATGAGTAAGATTTGTGTCTTAACAGTAACATAACTATCATTCAAACCCTTCAAAAAACACAAGACGTATTCTGATTCTCTATGCTTCACAACACTTTTGATCAACGCACAACTGTATTTAATCTTGCAGATGCAATCCGGGGTTGGTCTTAAGGATTCTAGCTCCTCCCATAAGGTTTTTAATTATGTAAAGAATTCAGTAACATTGCATTCTCCTTGCCTCATGGAGTGGATCTCCTGCAAAAGATCTGAAATTCGAAAATGGTCACCTTTTGAGAACCTTTCCCATAGATCTTCTCACAATTCCCTTGCATTTTCAATGTACACAATACTCTTGGCTATTTGAGTATTCACCGTCTTCGTTATGCAAGATATCACCATCATATTGCATCTTTCCCAGACTTCATGTAAAAACAAACCAGATTGAGGTACGTGAATGCTTCCGTCAACAAACTTGTGCTTATTCTTCGAAAGAAGCGCTCTTTTCATTCCCCTGCTCCAAGTGTGGTAATTTCCAGCATCAAGTTGAACATTGATTAGCACCATTCTTGGGTTTTCTCCAAGATGCAAATAGTAGGGACTTGATGGGTTTTGGGAATCATCTGAACTCGTTTTGCTATTTGATTTGGTATTGGTTTCTGCAACCATGATAGACCAAAAAGAAAAAGAAAAAGAAAAGACAGAAACAAGAACTAGCAAGAATGCAAGATGAAAAGAAGAGAACATCGAAAGTAGAGCGAGATTAACCTGCTCTGATACCATATTGTGATCTGGTGTACATGGTGAATGTTGGCAAAGATGTTATCACAGGGTTTGAGCGGTGCGGTGCCACTGAGAAAAGAACGAGAGAGAGAAACAGAGGAAAAGGTAAAAGACAGAAAAACTGACTAATTTTATTAACTATTGGGTGTGCTTTATATACATGATAGAAAAGGGAAACACATGGTGGAAAAGGGACAAAAAAAACAAAATAGGCAAACTGTTTATATTACAACTATTCTATTTAATAATTTAATAAGAACAAATAATTAACGCTTAAAGAGAAGATGGGAACAAATAAGTCAATCTGAAACCATAATTAACGCTTATAAAAGAAAAAGAAGGAAACACATTAAACCTAAAGTCAAACCCAAATGATGCTAGTTATAGCTAAACTTTATTTTCCTTAAAAATTAAATCTAAAGTATGAATAATTAAAAATACAAAATAATAATATGAATATTATAATTATTCCACAATCGAAGCTCTTCCTTTTTGGATAAGCAAGAAATGTTTGGTCCAACACAGTGGATCTTTCTGGAATTGTCAGGGGTGCTTCCTGTAAACATCCCTAATCATTCAAATATTCAATGACATTTAATTGTATAAATTATCAAAATAACACCTCTAATTCTAATGTAAAAGTAACAGCAATGCTGATTAGTTTTCTTAAGCATTTAAAACAGAAAAAAAAAATCAAGAAGAAGTAATGAAATCAGGTTTTTTATAAATTAAAATTAATTTATATATAATTGTTTCCAATATCTACATTCATTGCAAGAATAGTCACATCCGTATAACAAATTATTTCAGGATGAATCCAAATAACTTACTCAGCAGTATAATACTCACTCCCTCCCGAGCAACTTGAAAGTCATAAGGAAAAATGTGTAGTAGTATTAGAATTGTTGGTCACAACCATGACCAGAAAGCCTATTGAATTATGAAATCCAATATTTGAGTTTTGTGAGGTGAATAAGTTGGGGCATAGGAAATCCTAGTAAGCATCCGTTGAAGGCAATCTCTTAAGCTGATGACAGGATTTGTCATCTAGTAGTACATAATGCTTGTGTAGAGAAGAACCAAAGTCCCTACGTATCAAATGAAGGAAATCTTCATGAATGAGAGCATGAGATGTCATGCTCATGTTCCACATCATTTATGTCCCCACCATCATAGTCAATAGCACTATTTTGTTCTGTGAAATGTTCCTTTTCTATTTCAGATTTATTAACAATAGATGCATAGAATGGATCATCAAAGGTGCTATCTGGCACATGTGCTCTACTTTTCTTATTAAGCTTACTACTACGGACTTCAGTAGTTTCAGCTGCAACCAACACATCTTGTGAATGGCTTTTTCGTGGTTAAGCCCATATACCTACAAAGTGTAACCTGTTATCATCAAGGTTCATGATACAACCTAAGAACATAATTGGCACTAGTGCAGTCTGTACAACCATGGTCTTTTTACCCCATCATTGCCAGGATCAATAATAAACATCTTCCCACCATTGTTCCTCCTGAAAAACTGCTCAACCAGATTATTGAAAACATGTCTTTGTTAGAATATGTAACCTTAAACAAGAGGGGGGTGAATTGTTTATAAAAGATTTTCGAAAACTTTTGAAGGTTTAATGAAACTCAGTGAAGAAATCCAGAAGAGGAATCAAGTTAGCCAAGAACACAATCTGTTACAGAAAAACAACCGGTTGTTTATTCGATTCGATCGGTTGTTTATACCAGTAAAATTATAAACAACTTAAAAACAAAATTTAAAAGAGATCAGAGAAAGAGAAATGCACACAAGCAGTTTATACTGGTTCGCTCTTACAACAAGAGCTACATCCAGTTCCCAGAAACCATTGGGTAATCCACTAAGCAATCAAACCACACACAAAAGTAGTGACCTTGAACCCCTCAAGAAACACACTACCTTTGGCAAACCACACCAAGAGTATTGATCTTGAACACCTCAAGAACACACAACACTCCTTGGCAAAACAACAACAAAAATACAAGAGATTGAGAAAAGGATTACGCCTTATCAAAGTACAACTGAAAAGAATACAATTGCAATCCTATTCCACTCTCACTTGAAAATCCAAAGCTTGATGTGAATCTTGAAAACTTAAGATCAAATATGTCAAACTGAATTTCTCAAAACTATTTCTTACACTTCATAAACATATAACAAACTATTTATATTTTCCAAAGATTGGTTAAAACAATTAATGAAGGAGCGTATTAAGTTAGAAATCATTTAAGACAGATTCACCATTCAAAACTGAATTTTGATAGGATTTTCAAAGAAACAATCGGATCAAAACACGAAACAACCGATTGATTTGGTTTGACAGTTAAGTCAACCAAGTCAAACAACTTTCAACCTTTTTCAAAACCTCTAAGAGCAAAACAACTAGTTGATTCGACAAAACAATAGGTTGTTTTTCACTTAGTTTGAAAAACATTTAATTTCAAAAAGGTTTCAATTCACATCAGTTTTAGATTCAACAAAAGATTTGATCACACTCTAATCTAGCCAGATCCCACCCACACACAACAGCAACACCAACCTTTCATCAAACATCTTGGATTTGGACTCTTCAAAGCTCTTGATCACTCTTGATCAACAGTCTTTACCTTCACGCACCTTTTCAACCTCTACCCACATAAAACCTCTACCTACAATAGAGGCTAAAACTAAGTATACAAATGAGTAAATAGGTAGAGGAAAATATCAGGTAAAAAGATAAAATGATTGATGAAAATTTGGAGAATTTGAAGTGCGTGTTAATGAATAAGAGAAACCAACCAAAAACATCATAAAGCAAAATATATACCCTAAAACAAAAAGCAAGTCAAAGAAATCACTAACCTTTAGGGTTTCACCACAAACGACGAACCCTCTACCTCCTCACCACGAAGAACATCGTTTGCCTACAGTGGTCCCCGATTTCACCGTCCAACTCGCACCAAATTGCAATGGTCACCTGCCTAGTAGTGTGTTTATCAAAAGTTCACCGATTCAAACATACACGGAGAACATGCGATACTTACAAGAAAGGGTTTCCAACTCACACCACCCAAGTTCGAAATTTGGGTTGGGAAGAAGAAAGCACGTGAGAAGATTTACGCAGAAGAAGGCCAGAGGATTTGGGGGAGAAGATGGTGCGATGGGATTTGGGGAGAAGAGGCGAAGAACGGAGACAATGTATTGTGTTTCACGAGAGGGAAGAAGAAAACCTTTTCTCGCATATTATGTTTCATTTAAGTTTTTTCTTAAACCTAAAAGGCCACACAATATTACAATTTTTTAACCGTGGCTTTAATGTCAACAGATTAAAAACCGTGGCTTAAAGTGTCAACAGGTTAAAAACCGTGGCTTCTTATAATTTCTAAGCCACATTTATAAAAGTGTGGTCTTTTCTATGTTTAGGCAATAATTTTATACATGTGGTCTGTTTTGGCATTGCTTAAACTAAAACATGTTGTAGTGTTTGTTTCTTGTTTTACAATGAATATTTCTGTGGTTTGAGTTATTTTGTGCCTTCTGTGTGCTCTTGTTTTTCTGTTTTTGAGTCTCTTACCTTGTTATTAGATCAATAACAAGTTCACTAGAGTTAGGTTTCTATTGTGTCTTGAGTTTCAATTCATTTTTATTCAAATCCCTTAGGTTTCTTCTTTTCCAATTTTTGTGAAATTTTGTGTCTGTGTTAAGAAATTATTGTGGGTTTTTATTTTGGTTAAAAAAATCTGAAAAATTAACATATCTATATTCAGATTTTGTTGGTATCCAGTTAAAAAAGAATGTCCAAAAACAAAAGAGAAAAAAAGTTATAAACAGTAAAAGTCATGACGTTTTCAGTCCAAAAAAAACAATTTTAGTGTGGTGTTGCTCTCAGTATAAAATTTACTACACCTTATTATTGGGATTTTTAACCTCAAATTTTTACCACACCTTACTTGATGTGTTATGGAGTTGGAATAAAATTTTGAGATTCAAATTCGTTATAATATTTCCCCAATAATGTTTTGAATCATCTCTGCTAGTGCTGAAAAACAATTTCAAATTTTGAATACTGGTGCTGCGGTGTTTGATTTATTTATGTCAGAATACATATTCATTTGACCTAAAATTTGTTTAGTTTATTCAAATAGTGTGTTTAGATGCTCACATAAATATTTCATACACAAAATGTTTCTGGATGAAGTTTAAAAAATTTTGGAAGTTTCAGTGTCTGTTTCATTCTATAATTCTTTTTTGTTTTGAAATCTATTCTAGTGCTATTCTTAGGTTTCCTATTTGAGTGCTTTCTATTTTTGTTAGCTTTAATTACTGATTTGTATCTTAAAATACTCATTGCAGTTGTCATAATAATTCCATTTGAGTTTAACAAAAAAAATTTAATTGAGCTTTTCTTGATTTCTAATTGTTGTCCTCCTAAGGTGAATTTCATCTTCTTTGGATGTTTTAGAAGTTGTGAAAGTTAATTCCTATTTTATGATTCATTGTTAAAGACTTGAAATCAGTGCATAAAATTGGAGAGGGCAGCAATTGAAGACTAAGAATCAAGACCATACAAAGTGAAGGAAGAGTTGACAACTTGAAGAAAATAAAGAAAATCATTAAAAAATTGTAGTAATAGTAGCATTGTATCATGAAACCTTTGTGTTCAAGTTTATTTTCTTTGCTTAGTTTTCTTACATTAGTTGGTTGGGAAAATGCTTCCAAAGCAATCCCATTAAAAACAAATTGTAATAATGAAATTGTGTCAAGGGACTCAAAGTGTCACTTGCACTTTCACATAGGACACGTCTAGTTTACTTCCCCCTTCCTTGTTTTTCTTTAATTCCTTCTTGTTTAGTTTCATACTTTGTTTTATTTTTAAGTTTCCATGGTACATAGGATATTCCCGTCCATTGTAGTTGATCTTCTTTTGATCATTAGGAAGCCTTGCACACACACCACAATTAGGAAAAATTGTTTTGAAGACTCTTTGAGGGAAATTGGTTAAGACTATCTAAGATAAGCTCTAGCTAAGGAAAGATTTGGTACTTAAGCGGTCCTAGTGACTCACCTCTCTTTTCTGGGAGTGAACTTGGAGAAATCTTGACTTATGGATTTTCTTTGAAACTTTCCCCAAAAAAAATAAAATAATTCAAAGCCTATTTGTGAAAATCTTTGTCAATCATTTTTTGAATCAAACTCTTTGTGAAAACCTTTTTCTTTTAATTTTAAAATGAGTGATCATCATCATTCATCTAGTATCCAAGGTAGCAATAAGAAGTCCGAGGAGACTTATGAGTGGAAAGCAAAACTTAGGTTTTTTAAAGAAAATTTAGAAAATCATATAGAGAAGACAGATAGAAAATTTGATGATTTTAGAAACGAAATTAAAACAGATATGAAGGCCTTGTTGACCCAAATGGTTGTCAACCAAAAGAAGGGCAAGGGGAAGGAAGAAGAAAAACCTAGGCATAGAAGAAATGTTGACTTTGATGAGCACTCTGAGAGGTAGTTTTTGTATCAGCTCCACAGACTTCAACAAAGTTATAGACTTGTAGAAGAATATAGATATAAAATGGAGTTACTTATGTTGAGGGAGGGAATAAAGGAAGAGCCTAGGAAAACCATTGACAGATTCCATAGTGGGCTAAACCTAGAAATCTGGGACAGGGTTAAATTTTTACCTTTTGATGATTTGAATGATTTGATTCATTTCAATGTTAGGATAGAGCAACAACTCAAGAGAAGGTCTGCTTTTAAGGAAGATTATCCTAACACATTCTGTTCCAGTAGAGAGTTTAAGAGGGAGGGTTACCCCTCCAAATCGAGGAATGAAAGGTCACGAGAGGAAGAAAGAGAAAGAAAAATAGAAAAGGAAAAAAGGAAAAGATAGAAAAGTCTTTGTTTGGAGATGAACCAGATATTGATAACATTTTACCTTTTATAAACAAACCTTGTGAGGAAGTGCTTAAATAAATATTTATGTTTGGAGTTGAACAAGATATAGATATAAATTGTTCCTCCATAGAAAAGACAAATGAAGGTTTGATTGAAAAAGAAGAAGAAGAGGAAACCAAAAAGGAAGAAAAGTCTCTTACGACACCCCCTGCAAACATAGCCAAGAAAGAATCCTTAAAGGGGATTTCAATACTTTGAACTCTTCTTTTCAATTATATAATGCTAATTCTTCTTCACAAAAATCTCATAAACAATACTTTATGATGTTGTTGCCTAGTTTAGGCAAAGAACAACATAAAGTGAATTTTTTTTAATAGATTATTTTCTCTAACTGCTGCCTTGATTAAGTGTTTTTGCAAATCATGTTTGGTGCATCAAGCATTTTGACTAAGTCTTCATTCCATCAAAACGACATTGTTTCACTTGTTAAAAAAGTTTATGTTATCGTTTTGAAAATGAATCTGTTTTTCTGTAAAAGAATAGATTCTTTTTAGTCTGGTGCCTTGGTTCTCTTAAAAGGCTTTTCACGTTTTATCCTTGCACCAGGGAGTTTGACTAAGTTTTCTACATATAACTAATTCTCTAACAGCCTTTGAAAATAAATTAGTTCATTTTATTTTCAATCTTTTCTTTTTGCAACAACTTTAACTGTTTTTTGAAAGTTTGTTATAAAATGTTTTCCTATAAAAAGAGAGTTTGTTCTGACTTTTAAAATGTTGATCATACAATTGAGAAAACAAGTTTTACAAACAGAGAAATAAGAATTTTCAGAGGATTAGCATGTGTTCTTGAAAGATTTTCCAAATCACAAAGTGTGCTGGAATAGTGTTTTTCAGCAAAGTGTGTCATGTTCTTGTAGGGTTCAAGAACAGTGGTTTTTGTAATTGTTTTGAATTATGGTTTCGTGAATTTCACCTTGGATTATGTGAAGACTGGATGTAGCTCATTGGAGTGAACCAGTATAATTGCTATGTGTTCATTCTCTCTTAATCCCTGCACTTAATAACTGTTGAATAAACTAAACTGTCAAGAAATAAATCTGTACCGCCCTGGTAGTCGGAAGTGATGACGTGGCATTAAGCTACAGTATAGGCGTGTTGACGAGACGCCAGGTTGGCAGAAGGGAAGGAAGTCGGGGGACTCGTGTAGTCGCCAGTTATTAAGTTGGCGTGCTCCGATCTCCAGCATACCAGAACCGGCGATCACCGGGTTAAAGATGAAGTCGCCAGATGTAAACTCAGGCAACCAAGTGATTGGAGATCGCCGGAGCAAGCACATCGCCGAAGATGAAGGTGGTGCAGATTATGAAGGCGGCCGGCGAGACCACAGGGAAGGTGTACGAAGGCACCCTAACTCGCCAGTTATAGTAGAGATCGCGCTCCCAAGTTAGCTATGCACTGGGCAGCACCATGCATAAGTAACTTAGCCAAAGGAGAGTCAGAAGCAGCGCCCAAGTCAAGGAGGCTCCAGATGATGGCACGTGTACGACTGGATGCGAGCCACGTGTCCAGGTGCGTAACTGCCAGGAGAGAGAAAGTGACCAGGTATAAAAGGGTTTCCCAACGAACTTCTGAGGTACGCACGTTCAGATTGTACTCTTTACGCTTGCGAGTTCTTGAGCATACTGTGAGAGAGAACATTGCACGGTTCCTTGAGAGTTCTTGAGTGTTTGCTCTTGAAGTATTTGGTGGTTCAGTCACTGACTTGGGCGTTGGAGTGCGATCGGCCGCAGCGGTGCCGCTCTGTTCTTTTGCAGGTTCTTGAGGTGGATCGTGACGAAGGACGGAGGTTGAAGCGGTGCACACGTCGATCCATTGATGAGGCAAGTTCCAACGTTCTGGTCAACAGGCAGGATCATCAGGCGCCCACCGTGGGGCCGTGTAAAACCTGTTCCCATCCACAGCGTGAGTTCTTGGAGGTTTTTCGTAGTTTTCTGCGTGGTTGTGTGCTGGTGCAACCATTGTTCGCTGTTCGTTTGAGATTTGTTCGGTGATTTCGCGTTTTCCACCGTTCGTTTGGGTTGTTTTTCGGTGAAGTGAAGTTTTCTGCTGTTTACGCGAGATTTGTTCGGTGAGATTTGAGTTCTTTGGCTCGTTTGGATTGTCGTGGGAGAAGCGGTGGTTTCTGGTGGAGTTGCAGGTTTCTGTGGAGGTTCGCTGTGTTCTTGAGTTTTCTTGCGGAGTTTCGCGCAGTTTTGACCGATTGATCGCTGAGTCGATCGTCGCTGAAGGAAGTGTTGTTCGTTACTCCCTGTGATTTGCTGAGTTTTCATGAGAAAGATGAGAAGCAACCGTTCATGTCCAGTTGCGCCCGTTGCTGCTGAAGGCGCCGCCGCCATGACCATGGCGCAGATGGTAGAGATTATGCGCTCGTTGCAGGAAACTGTGAAAGCCTCGCGCATAGAATAGGCGAGGATGCATGAGGACCTGGCCGCCTCTCGAGCCAGGAATGATGAGCTCAACAAAGTGACTGAGGAGCTGCGTCAAGCTCTTCAGCAGTAGCAAGGGCGTCCTATTGCTGAAGAGGTCGCGCCGTCAAAGCCGCCTCGTGTTTTCCCCATGCCTTTCGCTCAGGCGATTACTGACACGCCTATTCCTGCGAGTGTGGTTCCTGTTAACGCTGTTACTGACACGCCTATACGCAGATGATGCTGTCAGGAGGGTCAGATGCCGTATACTGCAAGATGTTCGTGAGCACACTTCAGGGAACGGCGTTGGAATGGTTTGTGAGCCTGCCTAACGGTCACATAACCAACTTCCAACAGTTTTCAAAGATTTTCGTCGAGCAGTACATCGTGAATAAGGCACCGCCCAGGGTGTCTTATGATTTGTTTGATATAAGGCAGTATCAGGGAGAGTCCCTCAGGGACTACCTGAATCGCTTTGGGGCGCAGATAGTCAGATCGCCGGCCAAAGATGAGGAAATGCTGGTCTATGCATTTAAGAAGGGCGTGCTGCCAGGACCATTCTGTGAGGCATTGATCAGGGCTCACCCCGCAACGTTTGCTAAGGTTAGGCGACTTGCGGTGGCCCACATCGCCAATGAGAGCGAAGTCGCCGAGAAGAGAGGAAGCGTGGCTCCCGCCAGGCCACGCGCCCAGACTAGAATCCAGCCACAGAGGGTGCTGGAGACAGCGGCGGCCAGAAGGGATCAAAGGACTCGCCATCCTTATGATCCAAGGAAGAACAAGGGCAGGGGCCAAGGGCGCCAGCAACCTGCACGCCGGGAATATAATCGCCCGCCTAAGTACAAGTTTGTCATGGGATTGGCGGACCTGATCGCCATTCCCAACATATCTGCTAGGTTGAAAGCGCCAGAGAAGGTGGGCGACAAGGTGCTGGGACCAAAGCCAGACGCCTGGTGTGAATTTCACCTGGGCTTTGGCCATACAGTGGATTCGTGCTTGGCTTTAGGATACCAGCTCGACGATCTGGTTAAGAGCGGGTTCCTAAATGACTATTTGCTGGATAGAAGGACGGGGGGCGCGTCGAGCTCCCAACCAGCAGGTGGAGAAGCTCAGCAGCACGAGATGGCTACGCACGGGGAAATCCACACCATTGCGGGAGGTTTCTCAGGTGGTGGATGCACCGCATCACAGAGGAAGAGGTACGCGAGGTCTGTGATGATGGTAGATATGTTTGAAGACCACTCGCCGGAAGTGGACATTACATTCACCATGCAAGATCTTCGGGACGTTGTGCCTCATGACAACGATCCCATAGTAATCTCATTGATCACAGCGGGAAGAAAGGTCCACAGGGTGCTGGTGGACCAAGGAAGCTCGGCAGACGTGATGTTCTGGCCGACTTTCACGCAGTTGGAGCTACCCCTTGACCAGCTGAGGCCCTTTGGAGGGTGTTTGTATGGTTTCGCTGGTGACCAGGTGGAGGTCAGGGGGTACATAGAGTTGAGGACTACGTTTACAGATGAGGCGGGTTCGAGAACAGAGAAAATCAAATACCTCGTTGTGAACGCTCCTTCAGCATACAACATCCTATTGGGAAGGCCAACGCTCAACAGGATAGGCGCTATACCGTCGACCCGACACATGAAGGTGAAGTTGTCGTCTATGGAGGGGGTTGTGATCACCATCAAATCCGATCAGAAAGAAGCGAAGAAGTGCTATGAGAATAGCCTGAAAAACAAAAGATCGGTGAGTTACGTAACAACCACCCCGCCACCCGGTGTGAAGCCTAGGTCGACGGTGATAGAGGAGACCGCCGGAAGAGACGTGGAGATGGTGGATGCTGATCTGGGGGAGGGGAACGCCGGTCAGGAGGAAGAAGAGGCAAGGAATCGCCCTGAGGAAGCGAGAGAACTGGGAATCGCCAGGGCGGTGATCGCCAGAGAAACCAGACCAAAACCCGTCGAGCAGTGGCTCGAGAGAGAGATCGGGGGAAAGATCTTCAAGCTGGGAAGATCTCTGGAGGTCGAGCTCCAGGACTAGATTGCTAAGGTGATAGAACGGCATCTGGATGCCTTTGCATGGTCCGCTTCGGACATGCTCGGGATTGACCCCGACTTCTTGTGCCATCATCTGGCTATGGACAACTTGGTGAGACCAGTGCGACAAAGAAGAAGAAAGTTCAACGAAGAGAGGAGGCAGGCGATTAGGGACAAAACACAGAAACTCCTCGCTGCAGGCCACATCAGGGAAGTTCAGTACCCTGAATGGCTGGCGAATGTCGTGCTGGTGAAGAAGAGTAATGGGAAATGGCGCATGTGCGTCGATTTCACTGATCTGAACAAGGCTTGCCCAAAGGATTCATATCCTTTACCAAGCATAGACGCCCTGGTTGATAGTGCTGCAGGGTGTAAGTTGTTGAGCTTCCTGGATGCCTTCTCGGGGTATAATCAGATCAAGATGCATCCCATGGATGAAGAGAAGACTGCCTTCGTGACCGAGAGATCGTGCTACTGCTACAAGGTGATGCCGTTTGGGCTGAAGAACGCGGGGGCCACGTACCAGAGGTTGATGGATCGAGTACTTGCACCGATGCTGGGAAGGAATGTGCAAGCGTACGTCGATGACATGGTCGTGACCTCGCTAGAGAAAAGCAAGCACGTTGCTGACTTGGAGGAATTGTTCACGACGATCGCCAAGTTCAAGCTGAAGCTGAATCCAGAGAAATGCATCTTTGGCGTGGAGGCTAGAAAATTCCTGGGATTCCTCTTAACTGAAAGAGGAATAGAGGCCAACCCGGACAACTGTGCCGCCATCTTGGCGATGAGGAGCCCGGCCACGGTGAAAGAGGTACAACAGTTAACAGGTCGGATATCGCTTCGTGTCAGCTAGCGGAGAGAAGGGCCATCCCTATTTCCAGTGCCTAAGACGCAATAATAAGTTTGCCTGGACGAATGAGTGTGAGGAAGCCATCGTCAAGCTCAAAGAGTATTTGGCGAGCCCGCCGGTTTTGTGCAAACCGCTGGTGGGAACCCCTCTCAGGTTGTATTTTGCTGTAATTGAGAGGGTGGTAAGTGCGGTGCTCGCCCAGGACCAAGATCAGGCTCAGAAGCCTGTTTATTTTGTTAGTAAGGTGTTGCAGGGCCCAGAAACGAGATATCAGGCCCTGGAGAAGGCTGCGCTGGCTGTGGTGTTTTCGGCGAGGAGGTTGCGCCACTATTTCCATAGCTTCACAATTCTGGTGATGACTGACCTGCCCATCCAGAAGGTCTTGAAGAAGCCCGACGTTGCGGGAAGGATGGTGAAGTGGGCAGTAGAGCTGTCAGAGTTTGATATTAAGTATGAGCCCCAAGGCCCGATCAAGGGGCAAATTTTCGCAGATTTTGTGGTCGAGTTCTCATCTGAGGCGACACGAGTTGAAGGGGACGATTTCCGTTGGGTACTCTCGGTGGATGGATCGTCGAACCAGCAGGGCAGCGGTGCTGAAGTCATCTTGGAAGGACCCAACGACGTGCTGATCGAACAATCTTTGAGGTTTGCCTTCAAAGCCAGCAACAATCAAGCAGAATATGAGGCGCTGATCGCCGGGATCTTGCTGGCAAAAGAGATGGGAGCGAGGGTGTTGATGGCTAAGAGTGACTCGCTGCTAGTCACGGGGCAAGTAACAAGCGAGTTCCAGGCCAAAGATCCACAAATGGCGGCTTACCTGGAGTATGTGCAGGAATTGAAGAGTTCCTTTGCATCCTTTGAAGTGGTGCATGTGCCCAGAGAGCAGAATGCCCGAGCTAACTTGCTAGCTAAGCTCGCCAGTTCAGGCAAGGGGGGTAGACAGAGGACAGTGATTCAAGAAACTCTGAATACGCCGAGAGCATTTGTGGCAGATCACCTGGTTCTTCAGATAAGCAGGTCGACGGAAAAAGCGGCAAGAAGTCACAGGTCTTTAACGCAAGAAACGTTGAGATCGCCGAGAATTAGAGCGTGTCGGGGAGAGAGGGTGAACATGACGCAGGTCTGCGCTACCCATGAGCCAGACACCTGGATAACACAGTACAAGCGGTGCCTGGCAGATGGCCTTCTCCCGCTGGACCCGACAGAGGCTAGGAAGGTAAAGAAAAATTCTAGCAAGTACACATTGATTGATGGCGATCTGTATAGGTTTGGGTTCACTCACCCACTCCTGGAATGTGTGCATGGCGAGAAATGCACGAGAATTATGGCAGAGCTCCACGGGGGGCTTGTGTACCGCCCTGGTAGTCGGAAGTGATGACGTGGCATCAAGCTACAGTATAGGCGTGTTGACGAGACGCCAGGTTGGCAGAAGGGAAGGAAGTCGGGGGACTCGTGTAGTCGCCAGTTATTAAGTTGGCGTGCTCCGATCTCCAGCATACCAGAACCGGCGATCACCGGGTTAAAGATGAAGTCGCCAGATGTAAACTCAGGCGACCAAGTGATTGGAGATCGCCGGAGCAAGCACATCACCGAAGATGAAGGTGGTGCAGATTATGAAGGCGGCCGGCGAGACCACAGGGAAGGTGTACGAAGGCACCCTAACTCGCCAGTTCTAGTAGAGATCGCGCTCCCAAGTTAGCTATGCACTGGGCAGCACCATGCATAAGTAACTTAGCCAAAGGAGAGTCAGAAGCAGCGCCCAAGTCAAGGAGGCTCCAGATGATGGCACGTGTACGACTGGATGCGAGCCACGTGTCCAGGTGCGTAACTGCCAGGAGAGAGAAAGTGACCAGGTATAAAAGGGTTTCCCAACGAACTTCTGAGGTACGCACGTTCAGATTGTACTCTTTACGCTTGCGAGTTCTTGAGCATACTGTGAGAGAGAACATTGCACGGTTCCTTGAGAGTTCTTGAGTGTTTGCTCTTGAAGTATTTGGTGGTTCAGTCATTGACTTGGGCGTTGGAGTGCGATCGGCCGCAGCGGCGCCGCTCTGTTCTTTTGCAGGTTCTTGAGGTGGATCGTGACGAAGGACGGAGGTTGAAGCGGTGCACACGTCGATCCATTGACGAGGCAAGTTCCAACGTTCTGGTCAACAGGCAGGAACAAAATCTATTCAATTGTAATTGAATCTGTTCTTTCTGGGCACATGTATACTGTTCTTGACTTTCTGGAAAACTCCTTGAAGAACTTCTGCATAAGTCTCTATGTGTTGAAACATCAGTGAAATTCATGTTCTGTGAAAGTTAATACAATCTGTTAAGTGTTTTTAAAAACAAGCATTAACATTGCATTCAAAGGTTGTGATCAACTGCTGTAGCTCTCTGTGTTAGTTCTGTGAAAATTAATTTGATCTTTGCTTGCATATCATCTAACTCAATTCTAATATCAAAAGTCATTCAACTTAGATAAACGCCTTAAAGTACATAAACAGTATAAAAATAAATATGTTCATTGCTAAATAAATCGATTTATGTTCTATGTACTGTGATAAAATCTGAATCTGCGCGAAAGTTTTAAAAGCTCAATTCACCCCCCCTCTTGAACTTTGACACTATTGAACCTAACAACACCCTAATCTACTGAAATGAAAAATAAAGAAACTAGCTGGTGCTCAGCTTCCATCATATTGGCTCTACTCCTAGTGATCCTCTGAGGAATGTTAGGCTTTGAGGCACTGGCTATGGAGTGATCCTGACCTAGGCCTAGGTCTCGTGTCATGCTCTTGGTCATCCTTCTGGAAGGTTGGGCTAGCTCAGTGGGCGCTCTATCTCTCAGGGCTTTCTTTATCAGTAGAATAACAACTTAAGAGAATGACAACCTCTAAGAGAGATTATCATAACACATCCTATTCCATGAGAGATCATAAGAGTGAGGGTTACCCCTCCAAATATGGGTATGATGATTCCAGAGGAAAAGACAAGGAAAGGGACAAAGAAAAAGAAAGAGAAAGAGAAAAATAAAGAAAAGACTCCTCTAAGGAAATTCAACCTTGTGAAGGAAACTTATTCAAGGTAAGGAGGTTACTTGCTAGATAACTTGTGGAGTTAGAACAATCTCAACGAAAAACCTATTCCATACTCGCTCTAATGTTTTTGAAAATATTTGTTCAATGATTGTGGATAATGGTTCTTGTTGTAATTGTTGCAGCTCTAGATTGGTTGACAAGTTAGCTTTAACTATTGTTCCACATCTAAAACCATATAAATTACAGTGGATCAAAGAGGATGGTGAAATAGTAGTTAAGGACCAAGTAAGTATTCCAATTTCCATTGGCAACTATAATGAAAATATTTTGTATAATGTTATGTCAATGGAAGCTAGATATATATTACTTGGTAGACCATGGGAATTTGATAAATATGATATTCATGATGGCCTCACTAATAAGATTAGCTTCAATCACAAGGGTAAAAAAATAACTTTTTGTCCTCTTCACCTCACCAAGTGAGAGAGGACCAAATAAATTTCAAAAAATAAAATAAAATTGATGAGGATAGGGGAGAGGAAAAAAATGTTAAAAAAAATCTCTTTTGAAAATGAATTAAAAAGAAGAGAAGAAAAAAAGTTTGTAGTGTTGTGCTTCCTCCAAAAAAGTTGTTCCTAAAAATATTTGAAAAGAAAAAATCAAATCAAATATCTTCTAGTTGAACAACCTCTCTTTCTTCTCCATTGCAAGGAGGCACTTGTTGCCACAAGTTAGGATCTTGAGTCTCTACCGAAAGGGGTAAAAATATTTTAGAAGAATTTGATGATCTTTTTCCCAAGGAAGTTCCTCATGGACTTCCACCTTTAAGGAGAGTTGAACACCAAATTGATTTTCTTCTTGGAGCCAACCTACCTAATAGGCCAACTTACAAAAAAAAACACCCAAGAGACTAAAGGGATAGAGAAATAAGTTTCTAACTTGATGAAGAAGGGTTGGGTTCAAAAGAGTCTCATTCCTTGTGTTGTGCCCATGTTGTTGGTCCCCAAGAAAGATGGGTCTTAGAGAATGTGCACTGATTGCAGGGACATCAACAATATCACTGTAAAATATAGGCATCGATCCTGAGGCTAGATGATATGCTTGATGAATGGAAAATTACTTTTAAGACCAAATTTGGATTATATGAATGGTTAGTCATGCCTTTTGGTTTGACCAACACCCCAAGAACTTTTGTGAGATTAATGAATCATGTACTACGGGATTGCATAGGCCATTTTGTTGTTGTCTACGTTAATGACATCTTAATTTACAATAGAAGTCTAGATTAGCACATAGGCCATCTTAGACAAGTCTTAATTATTCTCAGGAAACATCGTCTCTTTACCAACCTTGGAAAATGTACTTTTTGTAAAGAAAATGTCATTTTCCTTGGATTCTTGGTTGGCAAAGGTGATGTCCATTTTCATCCTAAGAAAAAAAAGGATATCCAAGAATGGCACACCCCTAAACCAGTAGGTGAAGTTTGCAGCTTCCATGGTTTAACTGGTTTCTATAGACGTTTTGTTTATGACTTCTTTACCATAACAACACCTCTTAACGATCTGGTTAAGAAGTTTTTAACCAAGTGGTGTTCAAGCTTTGAAGAATCCAAACCCTTTGAAGGATGTTGAAGCCTCCGCTGTGCTTGTTGTTGCTGTGCTGGTTTAGTATAGTTCTTGGGTAGTTTGAGTTTTGTAATCCACCCCTTGATCGAATCTAAAGCATAAAGCATCTCAATCTTTGTAAAGATAAAATGTTTTCAAACTAAGTTAAAACAACCGATTGTTTTGTCGAAACAACCGATTGTTTACTTAGATGTTTTAAGAAAAGATTGAAAACTGTTTTTCAAATGGTTGAACTGTTAAGAACCAAAACAACTGATTGATTCGAGGAAACAACCGATTGTTTGTTTTGGGACCAAAACAGAAAAACTGTTTTATCTTTGACTGAGCTTTAAATGATTTAACTGCTTACGCTCCAGTCATTAAATGCTTTAACCAATCTTTTAATGCATTTTAAGAGTTTGTTAATATTTGATAACAAACTACATCTTTGAATAAATTCAGAAAAACAGATTTGAGAATTAATCTTTGACAAGTTTTTGCTAAGAGTTTTTGAGTTTTTCAAAGAGCTAAGATTGCTGAAAGTTTGTGATTGATCAAAGTTTGTGGAATAGGATTCTGCTTGTATTGATTTCAGATTATCTTCTGTAACAAGTGTAAGCCTTGTACTCTGTGAAACCAAGTTTCGTTTCTGTGTTTGCTGAGATTGGCTGTGTGTTCTTAACGGGATCAAGATCAGCAATCTTGGTGTTTTTGTGTTGGCCAAGGAGAGTGTGTTTCTTGAGGTGTTTAAGGTCATTCTCTTGGTTGTTGTGTAAGTGAGCTAGTTGTGATTGCTTAGTGGATTTCCTCAGGGCTTCTGAGAAGACTGGATGTAGCTCTGGTATTGGAGTGAACCAGTATAAACATCTGTGTGCAATCTCTCTTTCCCTATCTCTTTAAATTCAGTTTTGATATTTGCTAACTGGTATAAACAACCGATTGTTTTGGTAAAACAACCGATTATTTTTACTAGTATTGTGTCTTTTGCTTTGTGTTTTGCAAAACTGATTTCTTAATCAAGGTTTTCTTGAAGCATTTTCATTCAAGGCTTAAAAGTTTCTAAAAACCCTCTTTAAACAATTTACCCCCCTCTAGTTTAAAGCCATATATTCTAACAATTGGCATCAAGAGCTTGGTTCTTGAAAGATATTCAAGTTGATCATTTTTTTTTCTATGGCTGGAAAACTATCTTTTGAGGAATGTGCTTCAATCTACAAACCACCTTTATTCTGTGGATTGAATTACAATTTTTGGGAAGCAAGAATGAAAATCTTTATGAAATCTATTGATGAAGGAATTTGGGATTCAATTGAGAATGGTCCTTACATTCCAAAGTTTAAAAAGGATAATTCTTTCATTGCAAAACCTTTGTCTCAATGGACTAATGATGAATGTAAGATGGCCCAGCTTGATCGGTCTGCTCAAAACATTATAGCTTCTGCACTAGATACTAATGAATTTTTCAGGATATCAAAATGCAAAACAGCTAAGGATATGTGGGACACACTCAAGGCTGCTCATGAACCAAAGGAAGCAATGACAAAGAGACAAGCAAGAAGGAAAAGAAGGCAAAATAAGAAAAGCCTCAACCTGTGCTTCATGGCCAGAAGGGAGGATGACTCAAGTAGTGTAAGTTCATCAAACTCCTCAAATTCTGAAAACTATGGTCAATTGCTTCAAGCCTTTCAAGAAACACATGAAGAAGCCAACCGATTGGCTCTCTTGAACAATCAGTTGAAAGAAAAGAACAGCTGGCTTGAAAACAGAGTAAAGGCACTAAAAGAGGAATTAGAAAATTCAAAAACAGATTTTGAAAATCTGGAAATCATTTACAAAAACTCCTCGTGTAAGTGTGATACTCTAGTTTGTGAAAATTGCGAAAATCTTGAAAAGAAGCTCCACTATCTTGTTAAAATAGTGGATAAGCTTTCTAAAGGTCAATCCAACTTTGAGAGTGTTCTAGCATCTCAAAACTGTGTTTTTGGAAAAGTTGGATTGGGTTTTAATCCACAAAACAAACAAGATAGATTTTCAAAATCATTTTCGAAAATGTCAGAAAAACAATCGATTGGACCATCGAAACAACCGATTGTTACATGCTTCTATTGCATGAAAAGAGGCCATTATGTGAGGTTCTATAAAATCAGAAAACATGTTGTTCCTAAAGGTCTTATGAAGTGGATTCCTAAGGGAAATAAAGCTTTAATTGATGAATATAAACCAGATGGACCCACATTTATAAAGGGACCAAATCTTTGTGCTTGAAAATCTCTTTTGTAGGAAATCTTGGAGGAGAGCAAGCAACTATGGTACTTGGATAGTGGATGCTCCAAGCACATGACAGGGGAAAAATCAAAGTTCCTGAGTATCTCCTTTAAGCAAGAGGGTCATATCACCTATGGAGACAACAACAAAGGAAGGATTCTTGGGAGAGGATCCATAGGAGACAAGAACATCTTGGTAATCCATGATGTGCTTTTTGTAGAAGGACTAAAGCACAATCTGCTGAGAATTAGCCAACTATGTGACAAGGGATATCAAGTGATGTTCAAATCAAACACATGTGAAATCTGTCTACCCAACACCAAAGAGGTAATGTTGGTAGGTAAGAGAGTTAATAATGTGTATCTTCTAGATATCTCTTCATCATGTTCTATTAGATGTCTTCTATCCAAGCAAGATGAATCTTGGCTTTGGCATAGAAGAATTGCTCATATTCACATGAATCATTTGAACAAGCTAATTTCAAAGGATCTTGTGATTGGGCTGCCAAAACTCAAGTTTGAGAGGGATCACATTTGTGAAGCATGCCAAAAAGGGAAACAAGTGAAAAGTTCTTTCAAAATTAAAAATGTTGTTTCATCTTTGAGACCTCTTGAACTTCTTCACATGGATCTCTTTGGACCCTCAAGAACTATGAGTCTTGGTGGAAATTATTATGCTCTTGTTATTGTTGATGACTTTTCTAGGTACACTTGGACTCTTTTCTTGGAATCAAAGAGTGATGCCTTTTCTGCATTCAAAAAGCTAGCAAGAAGGCTACAAAACACAAAGAACAACAACATAGGTTCTATTAGAAGTGATCATGGAGGAGAATTTCAGAATGAGAAGTTTAGCAAATTCTGTGAGAAGTTGGGAATTCTGCACAATTTCTCTGCTCCAAGAACACCACAGCAGAATGGAGTGGTAGAGAGGAAGAACAGGTCTCTTGAAGAGCTTGCAAGGACAATGCTTAGTGAATCATCACTTCCTAAGTATTTTTGGGCAGATGCAGTGAGCACCTCCTGTTATGTGATGAATAGGGTGCTTATAAGGCCTATTTTGAAGAAAACTCCATATGAACTCTTCAATGGAAGGAAGCCTAACATCAGTCATCTCAAAGTCTTTGGCTGCAGCTGTTTCATCCTCAACAATGGAAAGGAAAGCTTGGGAAAGTTTGATGAGAAAGCGGACCTTGGTATCTTCATTGGTTATTCACTCACAAGTCATGCATATAGAGTCTACAACAAGAGGTTGATGACTGTAGAAGAATCAGTTCACATTGTCTTTGATGAGGTAGATCGTCGAATCAAGCCAATCCCAAAGACCAGTGCTGAGGAAGATGAACAGAGCAGCAGTTTGGAGAAGCTGGAAATCTGTGCAGAAAAACAACTGGTTGATTCACAGAAACAACCGATTGAAATTTTGCAACAGAGTGAGCTGCCCAAAGAGTGGAGGATTCCTAGAGATCTTTCAGTGGACAACATCATAGGGCAGATAAAGGAGGGTGTCTCCACACGTAGCTCCATCTCAAACTTCTGCAGGCACACAACTTTTGTCTCTCAAATTGAACCAAAGTCAATTGAGGAAGCTCTCAAGGATGAGAAGTGGGTTGAAGCTATGCATGAAGAGTTGAATCAGTTTGCAAGGAATGAGGTATGGTTTCTTGTCCCTAAAACTAATGAAATGAATATTATTGGTTCGAAATGGGTTTTCAGGAACAAGCTAGATGAGGATGGTGTGATCACAAGGAACAAAGCAAGGCTAGTTGCAAAGAAGCAAGCACTCCAATGCCATCAAGCTGCTACATGGATGCGGATGCTGCTGGAAAGAGTGTAGATCAAACAAAATACAGAGGATTGATTGGATCTTTGCTTTATCTAACAGCTAGTAGGTCGGACATCATGTTTGCGGTGTGTCTATGTGCAAGATATCAAGCAAATCCTAAAAAGTCACACTTCAAAGCTGCAAAAAGAATTCTGAAATATCTCAAAGGAACATCATCTGTAGGATTATGGTATCCTTCTCACTCTCCAATTCATTTAATTGGTTATTCAGATTCTGACTTTGCAGGTTGCAAGCTAGATAGAAAGAGCACAAGTGATACTTGCCATCTTCTTGGCTCAAGCCTAATCTCATGGCATTGCAAGAAGCAAACATGTGTTGCTCTCTCTACTGCTGAGGCTAAGTATATTGCTGTTGGAAGTTGTTGTGCACAGATTCTATGGCTCAAACAGCGACTTGCAGATTTTGGTTTACAAATCAGCAAGGTTCCTTTTATGTGTGATAACACAAGTGCCATCAATCTTACCAAAAATCAGATTCAGCACTCAAGGACCAAAGATATTGAGATAAGGCATCATTTCATCAGGGATCATGTAAACAATGGGAACTGTGAAGTGAAGTTTGTGGAGACCAAACTGCAGTTAGCTTACATCTTCACAAAGCCTTTACCAAAAGAGAGGTTTTTGTTCTTAAGAAATGAGTTAGGTATCCTTGATCTTAATAATCTTTCCTAAATCTGTTTTTGATACATGCTAAAGTCTATTTGTGAAGACAAATAGGGGGAGAATTAATTGGTTCTTGTATATCTTTATCTGATGTTGTATAATCTGTTAAAAATCTCTGATATGAAAGTTTTTTTTGCTGCTGCTGATAAAAACAACCGATTGTTTTGTGTAAACAACCGATTGTTTATCATGTTTTATGCTTGGATTTTGTAAAAATCTAACCTGCTGCTGTAAAAAGCATTGGATAGTTTAAATGCTATTTTTGCAGGTACTGCTTCAGATTCAATCAGATCAAACACAAGTACCAGGGATTTGTGTTCATCAAATAGGGGGAGATTGTTGAACCAAGTGGTGTTCAAGCTTTGAAGAATCCAAACCCTTTGAAGGATGTTGACAAGTTTTTGCTAAGAGTTTTTGAGTTTTTCAAAGAGCTGAGATTGCTGAAAGTTTGTGGTTGATCAAAGTTTGTGGAATAGGATTCTGCTTGTATTGATTTCAGATTATCTTCTGTAACAAGTGTAATCATTATACTCTGTGAAAACAAGTTTCGTTTCTGTGTTTGCTGAGATTGGCTGTGTGTTCTTGACGGGATCAAGATCAACAATCTGGGTGTTTGTGTGTTGGCCAAGGAGAGTGTGTTTCTTTAGGTGTTCAAGGTCATTCTCTTGGTTGTTGTGTAAGTGAGCAAGTTGTGATTGCTTAGTGAATTTCCTCAGGACTTCTGAGAAGACTGGATGTAGCTCTGGTATTGGAGTGAACCAGTATAAACATCTGTGTGCAATCTCTCTTTCCCTATCTCTTTAAATTCAGTTTTGATATTTGCTAACTGGTATAAACAACCGATTGTTTCGGTAAAACAACCGATTGTTTTTACTAGTATTGTGCCTTTTGCTTTGTGTTTTGAAAAACTGATTTCTTAATCAAGGTTTTCTGGAAGCATTTTCATTCAAGGCTTAAAGGTTTCTAAAAACCCTCTTTAAACAATTCACCCCCCTCTAGTTTAAAGCCATATATTCTAACAAAAAGGGCGTAGCTTTTCTTTTGGGTGAAAAATAAGAAAAATCTTTTAAAAATTTAAAAGATAAATTAACACATGCACCCATTCTAGCTCTACCTGATTTCTCTAAAACTTTTGAGCTAGAGTGTGATGCTTCTTATGTGGGTATAGGTGTTGTGTTAATTTATTGTGGTCATCCTATTGCATATTTTAGTGAAAAACATAAAAGACCCACTTTGAATTATCCCACCTATGATAAAGAGTTTTACGCTCTAATCCATGCCCTCCAAACAAGGGAACATTAATTGGTGACCAAAGAATTTGTGATGGAGAACCATCTTTCTCAACTAAGATCATATGGTCAACCTTCAAAAATACATAAGAAAATATCTGCCTTAGTTTTGTATAAATTTTTAAATAGTATTTTTTGGCTTTATATTTCTGAAACAATTTAGTATAGGAATGTTGAGCCTTAAGTCCATATTTAGAAACTATTAAAAAGAAACCCAATTCTCTCTAACAAGGCATCCAATGGGTGCCTCCTCCTTGCAAGAGTGACTCTTCAAGCTTATTTAAAGACTTGCTAGGCGCCTCATTCAAGAGCTCTCAAATCATTTGGTGCCATGTGTCAATTACTTAATGGAGAGTTTCTTGAACACAGGATTGTCCCATGGCATGTTATGAATAAAGAGGATTTCATAACATCAATAGTTATCTTAAAAGACTTTTAGCACTATAAATAAATGTGCTTGCCTTGTAAAACTTTAGACTTGAATAATATTGAATTTGTGTTTCTAAAATTTTGAGCACATTTCTCTCCAAGTCTTTCTTTTCTAAGATACTCTCTTGCATTCTAGAAACTCAAGAAAGTTGGTCTAACCTCTTCCTTGGCTCTTGCACCTAGAAAAACGCCCCTTCCACTACTCTTTGCCACACCTATTTTGGTGCTTGCTCCATCAAACTCTATGTCTTCTGATGCCTTCCATAAAATCCTTTAGAACTGAAGAACAAAATACATCAGATGGATCAGAGCAAGGCTACACGTCCATTTAAGCCTTCATCTCAACATTTTTGGGTTTTGTTCCTTGAGTTCTTGGTATGACCGAACCATGTTCTTGTATTTTCTTCATGATTTCTTCATTGTTTTGTAATCTTCCTCCATTTATTTTATATGTCCACTGTTTATTTTGAGTTTCCACCATTTATTTTCAGTTTTCACTTATTATTTTCATTTTCCATCATTTATTTTCATTGTTCTTCATGTTTCTTGGTGTTTAATAGGTAGTTCTTCATTTTCTTGATGTTTTCTAGCATTTAGTTTTCGTTCTTGTCACTTTAATCGGTTTAGTTTCATTAATTTTCATGTTTAGTTATTTCTTTTGTTTCCTTATTCAATCCAAAACATAATGGACCCAAGTTTTATGTTGTTTGCGGTTTTGTGTTGTTTTGAGCATTTTTCTTACGCAATCTTTGAGTTCTTGTGTACTATTTGTTCATTAGTGAATTCCATTACATATATTTTCCCTTGTGTCTTGTTTGTTCTTATTTGCATTGGCTTCCTAGAATTTCTTGTTTTCCATATTTGTGAATTAGGTTCAATTTTTGTACCCTAATGTTGTGGGGTTTAATTTGTTTTTCTCAAAATATACATCTGTTTGACCCAAATATTTTGCGTTTGATCACTTTTTGTGTGTAGGTTCTTGGAAAAAATTACATAAAAACATAGTTTATGGAAAATTTTACACAAATTTTGGACGTTTGAGTGCCATTTACTCTAGATTTTTATTTTCTAATCCATTCTAGACTCATTCTTAGGTTCATTTTGTGTTGTGCTAGTTTTTATTCTTTCCTTTAATTATTGTTTGCCAAATTTTTGGCTTTCCATTATTGTTTTCTATCATTAAATTCCTTTTGGTTTAGCTTTCCAAATTTATCTTTTCTTGCTTTTGTTCTTGGACTTTTTGTTTGGTGAAGGACTTTAAGGTTTCAACTAATTGGTGTGGAGAAAGAGGATTCATGGAATTCTTCTTTGAGGTGATATTTTTCTTACAAAGAATTTAAAAGGAAAAGGAGGAGACAAGATTTTTCAGTGCACATTTGATTTTCATCTTCCACAACAAGCCGCTTCAAGAAGTTTTCATCAAGATTGGTTCCAATTTTTTTGACCTTTTGTATCACATAACCTTTGTGTAATTTTGTTTTCGGGTAATTGGGAATTTGCTCCAAAGTCAATCCCAATAGACATTTTTAATATTTTTTCATGAGCATTACTAGTGTAAGTGTGTCAGTGGGTTCTTAGTATCAACTGCACTTGCACCTTAGGATTCAAGGTAGGTGATAACCCAGTAAACCTCAACTACCTTGGGCCAATGTACGATTTAATTAACTAATGGAAATATAACTGACAGCCTTATCAACATAATGCATTTGGAAAGTTTTATCACTTTTCTTACACATCTTCCCCCGAGATTAGGGGTGACCTGAGCATCTGACTCGAGGCCGATCTCTATACCAAGTCTGCCCTTAAATGGCATTTGGCAACTTAGAGTATCTGACTTGAGTGTTGGCTTACACACTAAGTCTACTCTTAACACCTTTGTGGTGCAACTCTACCCCCACAGGGTTATCTTTGCTGGATTTAAGCAAAACAATCTTAGTCATGGCTAGCTACGATTCTGGGCACCCGAATTCAGAGTCTTACTGAGCCTGGGTCGTTCCATCTGAATCACCTTATTGAAATGTTCTTGCCGGTTGACTACAACGGCTGCTTTGGCCCTTCTATCCTTGCCTAAGAACCGCGCCTTCTCCGTCAAGAAACTTCACACCTGCAAAGACAAAGGGGCGCCCTAGCGGCCGTTTGCACTCTGAAGCTCAAGTCAGTATAGGGGTAAAGAACACTAAGTGCATAAAATAACTTTAGTCTCAAAAGCTGCGTACCTTCCTAGGGTTCTTAGTACCCTTTATATAAGTTGAATCTAGGGTTTACCTCTGTTCTGTTACCCCTGTCTAGGGTTCCTTGGAGAATGTCCCTGCGCCGCTATCGTGTAATCTTAGCGTATCTGGCACATGGACTTCCCCTAACTAGAGTGCAACGAATAACAAAGTGGCTGCCTAGGTACCAACTTGTGCACCTGATATCCAACGCTATATGTTTTGTGGGTGCCCTAAGTATCCACGTGCCATGCATGCAACTTCCCTGGAAACCCTAATTCTAATGGGTCCTTACGCCTCATAGGATTATCCATGATGTTGTGCCTTCATGCGTCATACACATCGCATGCATGAATCCCTCGTGCCTTAGGCTTCCCACACATCTCTTGTCTTTAACTGTTATCTTAACGAAATTCTAGGGCCCACCTTACGGGGCCTTCCACTTCATCCTGACGGCCGATGTTTGATCTTCTCCCTCTACTGGTGAGGTCCGATATCGATCTTCAACATCGGGCTTAGGATAGCAACTCAAAGACTGACCGACTCTCAGGTATGTGTCTTGGTTCCACTTCACGCAGCTCCCTTCCATTACCACATATCGGTGCGCGATGTCTGAAGTCAGCCTCTGAGTCGAAGACCGAGGATTGGTCGAGACACAAGCCCCCTAGTCTCAAGCTGTAACTTGTTCAGTAAAGAGACTAAGTGATCGCGCTGCGCGACCTATGTGGCACTGGGTAGCGAGTGTGAATAGTACACCAACGTGACGTTCCATCATTCTCCGCGTGATCTATGTACACGTGTCAAAATCGATGGCTGGGATTCGTTGGCGCTTGAACTTCCCCGTGTACTGTTCAAAACATCTTAACCCTTACGCTCCCACTACTGTTTCATCAGTTTCATTTGCACGAGCCTCCTTTTAGCTTTATGCGCAGAAAAACGCTCTCTTCTCTTTCCCCTTGTTCAAACCTCCGGATTCCAACACTCAAAAGATACGATTTTTTAACTCTCGATTGTTCGCGACATGATTACATCTGCCTGGGTCTGTTTATGATTTTTGCATTTCCTATGCTTTTATGTCTATTGTTCAAGCTTCGGGTTTCTAGTTTCTGGGTTTCTTCTGATGTTGTCGAGTCACGCCGCTTCCTTTCTAAAGTTTCTCCTTTCTTTTTCTTTTTAGCTTTCTCATCAAGATGACTAAGCGAACCAAGCGAGTTCCCGAACCGGCTTCTCCTTCAGACTTTGCTTCAACCTCATCATCATCTTCTGCTTCTCCATTTTCCTCAGTTCCCCCCCCCCCCCTCCTGCCTCTTTTTATGAGTCTCTATACCGTTGGGCTCCAGTGGACCTTTTAAGGGAGACGTCTACCTACACTACCCTGAAAAGCATAGCAACTTATAGAAAGAGACAATCGTGCCACCCGTCACGCGTCTTTGGCAAAGACCACGATAAGTTCGTGCGGATGGTGGCTTGCCGCGTGGGGGAACCGGTGTGTGCCGAAGAGGATTCCGACCACGAGGGTCCTTTCTGCTTTGTATACTCGACCCTCTTCCGAAGGCTGGGGTTCCGGTTGCCCTTTACCTCCTTCGAGCTTACTTTGCTGACTGAGTTAAATGTGGCCCCCACCCAACTTCATCCTAACAGTTGGGCGTTTGTGCGGGCATTTGCAATTCTCTGTTGCAGTCTTGGTCTTACGCCGTCAGTGGACGCCTTCCTCTACTTCTTCGAGGCCAAAGACTCGGGAAAGAAGTTGTGGGTTAGCCTTAATGGCGTGGCTGGGAGAGTACTCTTGACACTCTTTAAGCAATCATATAATGGGTTTAAGAAGAACTTTTTTAAAGTTTGCTGCAACCGGAGCGACCCTTCTCTTTTAGATGGGTTCCCCTTGTACTAGACAGAGAGGCCGAACCTACGAAGGGTGCAGCGTCCCAAGGATCTTTCTACCCTGGAGAGAGGTGTATGTGAGCTTTTGTCCGAGTTCACCGCCCCTCTGAGTACTTTGGAACTGCTAAAGCGTGAGTATAACCCTGATGATATGATTCCAATAACATGATAGAGATATTGTAAGGACATTTTATGGATTCAACTTTGAGTTGGAATATGATTAGGCACTTTTCTAGAATTGGATCAATGTTCTTAACATTCAAGAACTCACCAAATCTCAAGCAACCAAGCCAAACTCTTATAAAAAACCCATTTTATGATAAAGGAACCAATTAAAACAAGTAAGAAAACAAATGAACTGATTAAAACAACCTAGGAATCAAATGAACCGAACAAAAACAAGATAAAATGCAATTGAACCGATTGAAACAAGATAGAAAGTATATGAACCGATTAAAAGCAAGCTAGAACATAAATGAACCGATTAAAATGACTAGAAATACCTAAGACATGTTTTAGAATTTGTTTGGAAATGGAAATGGACAAATAAGATGGAAAGAAAAAGGGAACTTATGTGGTTGGAGTCCTTGGAGAGGAGCACGCCACTTGAAGGATGCAAAGCTTCAAGATGAGTGAAGATGCCGCCACTTGAGGTTCCAAGAGTGCACTCAAGATAAGACTAGAAAAAGAGAAGACACAAGTCTCTCAATCACTCACCAATTTGGGAGAATTTCTGTACTCAAAATATCAAATTTGTATTAGAAAGACTCAAGCCCTCCTTTCATGAATGTACAAGAAGCTTACAAAGGAAGCTATCCAAAGTTACCTTGCAACTTTTCCAGTTCTAGCGCCTAAAGTGGAGAAAGAATGGATACCTTCTAAATTTTTCTAAAGCTAATATCTAAAGATGCTTTACACAAGAGGTATCTTTAGGTTTCCCTCTTAGCACCTACCTAAACACTATCTTAAGCAATTTTAAATTTTATACAAAAGAAACTACAAAAAGAGAAAACATTTGAACACTATTTCCTAATTCTTTAAATTTGCTCCTTGTAATCCTTTTAGGTAGAAAGGATGATGAGCTAATATTCCTCTAAGCATCTTCAACTTCGACCTCTTTCTCTTCCTCTTCTTGATCTCCATCACTTGAGGATCTTGAAAGTTATATTGGTATTCCTTCGCTCCTGTGCTTCTTATTTTTTTCTGGTCTCGCATACCCTGGTCTTGTTTGCTTGTTTCATATTGACCTGTTTCTACGACATAGATATGCGTCTCAGCGAAGATAAGAAGAGGAAATTGGCGGATCTTCTGGCTAAACAAAGGGCGGCTGCTACTGGGACAAGCCTTTCAATACCCTTGCCCCTTCGACATCGGCTGTCCCAGCTCTCTACCCACTAATCCAGCCCCTACCGTCGGTGAACTCAGGGGGGTATTGGTAGTAGAGTCGGACGACGAAGACACTTGCACTGGCCTGGTCTTTAAGCGACCGAGGGTGGGCGCATCTGCGGTGCCTTCAACTTCTGTTTCAGCTGGCGCTCCGACCTTCATAGACCATCCTCTTAGCGCCTCCTCCCCCTTTCCAGTTGTTGCCCTGGAGGGTGGGGGAGAGAGTGCCACTAGAAGTCAAGAAACGGACTCCCCCATGCCCCTTCCTTTGCTGCTTAGACAGGCGCTTAGTCGTTTCCAAAGCTGTGAGGCGGAGGGCCTAGATGATAGTCTCCTTCAGGAGTGCGTGGCTGAAGTTTTGGGGGACCTCTTGTTTGCCTCCAATCGGGCACTTGCCAGGACACAAGTTTTCAGGGACCTCGAGGCCAAAATGGTGAAGCTTGAGGAGGATTTTGCTGCCAGGGCCAAAGTCTTTGCGAAACGTGAAACTGCTCTGTACCTAGAGTTGGCCAGCCTTCGTCAGACTGAAAAAGACGCCAAGAAGGCCCTTCAAGACAAGAGCCTGGAGGCGGTCGAGTTGGAGGAAAAGATCCTGCCTCTACGTACCCGCACAATTGAGCTAAATGACATTGTAGCCGAGCTGAAGGGGAAGGTGGCTGATCTAGAGAGTAGGGGCACACAGAGCAAGATCCTCCTAGGGCAGGTTGAGGGTAAATTGGCCGAGAAGACTGAGTCCTTCAGGAGGGCCGAAGAGGAGCTTATGAACGACGTTGTTGCGGCCTACGATGAGGGGTTTCAAGATGTTGTCGTTCAGTTCGCCTGTGCATACCCTGAAATAGATCCATCCCTCTTTGATGAGTCCAAATGCATTGTGGACGGTCAGATCGTGCCACGATGATGACTCTCTCTCTAACTCTATTTTGTAGTCAACCAAACTTCTTTGTGTGTATACGTCATAAGCATTTATTTCTTTATAATTGTTGTTGCCTTGCGTGGTTGTTTGTCTGTGTGGAGTTTGATACGTGAGAGGTGGCGTACGCCTTCCTCTTCCTGATGTTGGTTATCCCACACGGGCGGCCACTTTCTTAATTTCACCCTTGCTGTATAAAGTCAAGGTATAGCTGGGGATCTGATACTTGCACCATACTTTCTTTTGTCTTGGCGTATTCACGCAAGAGGGGTTTACCTAGGGAGGCCAAACTACCTCTGTTTTCTGCACGATATCCCAAGGAAGGAGATTCCTTTAGTTTGTTTATCCGAACCATGTTCTTCTTCGTCTAGGTGAACTTGCACCAGGGGGTTATTGGGAAGACCAAACTGTTGAAGATGGATGAAGCCTCTTCTCTACCTAGTGTTGGTTTGTGTTTGATGTAGAAAATAGCTAGTTTGTTGTAAAGTTTGTAATAGGTTTAGATGATCTTGTATGTAGGCTTGTGTATGTGTGTAAGGTTGCCTTTTGCTACATGATCTATCCTAGATGCCTAACCAAGCCTAGATCAAGCACATGAAGTGGTTAAAAGTTTTTCTAAAAGCTTTTTAGAGTTTTCTCCTAAAATAAGGATACTGCACAAAAATGAATATGTTTCTCTGTAAAAGAATAGGTTTATTCTTTGGTCAGCTGAAAGGGTTTTCGAAAGTTAGTTAGGGCACCAAAGGTACAACTCAGACAGTTATTTCAGTTAGCTGAGTTGGCAGTTTTCACAAACTAAATCTGTTATGTTCAAAACTGAATTTGTTGTTTTCATAACAGCTTTTCAACTGTTTTTTGAAAAGAAGTTAGAAACTGTTTTCTATATAAAGAAAAGTCTCTCTCACATGAAAGGATGCTGAGCAATTACGTTTTTGACAGAGATCAAACACTTTCAATGTGAGAAGAAGGATTGAAAAGATTTTTGAAAGGTTTTCCAAAGGGATTTTCAAGTGTGCTTGTTCTAGGAAACCTTTGATCTTGGTGAAGGTGCTAGTGCAGTTCTGCAGCAAATTGAACTACTGGTTTTGAGTTCTTGCATCTTCTTTTTAGGTGTAATCTTTCCTTTATTCTGGTTTGTAAAGGTGTAAGTGTTAGTCACTCCTTGATAGGGTTTCTTGGAGTGCAAGGTGTGCTGAAATAGGGTTTTGCCTCTGATATACTGAAAATTGTGTGTTCTTGCGAAAATTTTGTAAGCTCAATTCACCCCTCCCCTCTTGAACTTAGACACTAATAGACCCAACAATTGGTATCAAGAGCTAGGGCTTGTATTTTGCTCAAGTGTATGCATGATGTCTGAGTTTAAAATGCCTTTTGCTAAAGGTGCGTCTGTTAATAGACCTCCTATGTTTGGTGGTGTTAACTATGCTTTCTGGAAAATCAGGATGAAGATCTTTATGGAGTCTATTGACATGGGAATCTGGGATGTAGTGGTCAGTGGACCTTTTATACCTATGCAGGTTGTCCAAGATGAAACAATAAAGAAGCCTTGGTCTGAATGGAGTGAAACCGAGAAGAAGAAGGCCCAATATGACTCCTTAGCCAAGAATATCATCACCTCTGCACTGAATATGGATGAGTTCTTTAGAGTCTCTCAATGTAACTCAGCAAAGGAGATGTGGGATGTACTAGAGGTAACTCATGAAGGGACTGATGATGTGAAACGAGCAAGGAAGCACTCACTAATTCAGGAGTACGAGCTGTTCAGAATGCAATCAGAAGAAAGTATTGCAGATGTGCAGAAACGATTTACACATATTGTAAATCACCTCACTGGCCTTGGTAAAGTCTTTGACAAGGAAGAGCTTAACATAAAGGTGCTAAAATGCCTTGATATGAGCTGGCAGCCTAAGGTAACAGCAATCTCAGAATCCAGAGATTTATCCAAGATGTCCACTGCTGCACTTTTTGGAAAGCTGATAGAGCATGAAATAGAGCTGAAAAGATTGAAAGAACAAGAAACTGTGGAGAAGAAGGCCAAAGGAATTGCTCTGAAAACTACCATGGAACATGATACAAGTGAGGAAGAAGTTGATCCTGAGCATGATGAGACCGTGAGTCTGCTCACCAGAAAATTCAGCAGGTTTCTTAGAAAGAAAAACCGTGACAGAACTCAGCAAAGAGAGAGGTACTCCAAACAACCTAATGATTCAAATTCTTCCAATTACACGTGCTTTGGATGTGGTAAACCAGGTCATATAAAAGCTGATTGTCCAAACAATCAAAATAAAGAAAAATCAGCAAGCAAGAAGAGTGACAAAGGCAAAGGTAGAAGAGCACACATCTCATGGGAAGAAAATGATGTATCCTCATCTAGTAATTCCTCAACTGAAAGTGAAGAAGCAAATTTGTGCTTCATGGTGAATGATGAAGAATCCAACTCTGACTCAGTAAGTGATTTTTCCACTGATTCTGAAAACTATGATCAGCTGTTAATAACTTTTAAGGAAACACATGATGAAGCAAACATGTTGGCTATAATGTGCAACAGATTGAATAGAGTAAATAGGGTACTTGAACCTAAGGTCAAAGCTCTTGAAGAAGAACTGCACAAAGCTAAAACTGAATTGGTTAGCCTTGAATTAACATGTTTGCATGCATCAATTAAAACTTGTGATAATTGTAAGAAGCTGGAAAAACAGGTTGAATATTTGTTAAAAACACTTTCAAATTTCACTAAAGGAAGAGAAAATCTTGAAACCTTATTAGGTTCACAGAATGTTGTTTTCAATAAAAATGGTCTAGGATATAATCCTGGAATGAAAAGTAATGTGAAAAAGCTGTCCAGTTTCTTTGTTCCTTCCAAAACAGGTTTTTCCTCTTTTAGTTATTCAAAAACAATGCATACTGCAACATGCTTTTATTGTATGAAATCTGGTCATGTATCTAGAACATGTAAAGCTAGGAGGTACCTTGTTCCTAAAGGATTGGCCAAATGGCTTCCTAAGGAAAGGTATTAATCGTTCTGGACCCTAGACTATAGGGGTACCATATGTGCTAAATTTGTTTTGTTGCAGAAAAACAGCAGAAAAAACCAGTGGTACCTGGACAGTGGTTGCTCAAAGCACATGACTGGTGATGTGACTCAGTTCATAAATCTGAAACTCAAAGCTGAAGGGCATGTCACATATGGGGACAACAATAGAGGAAAAATTCTTGGAAGAGGAGATGTTGGTACTAAAGACTCAACCACTATTGAAAATGTACTGTATGTTGAAGGGCTAAAACATAGTCTTCTAAGCATTAGTCAGCTGTGTGACAAGGGATACAAGGTCAATTTCGAAGTCAACACTTGTACAATTTCAAATGAAATTTCTGGTAAGGTGTTGTTCACTGGAAAAAGGGTAAACAACATCTATCTCTTAGACATTATCAAGAGTTGTTCTGAAAATGAGTGTTTGTTATCTAAAAATGATGAGTCATGGCTATGGCATAGGAGGCTAGCTCACATTCACACAAATCACTTGAATAAGTTAAAGTCTAAGGAACTTGTTTCTGGTTTACCAAACATAAAATTTCAAAATAACAGATTGTGTGATGCTTGTGTAAAGGGAAAACAGATTAGAACTACCTTTAAATCAAAAGATATGGTTTCTACAAATAAAGCTTTGGATGTTTTGCATATGGACCTGTTTGGACCGTCTAGGACTGCTAGCTTAGATGGAAATTACTATGCTTTGGTGATTGTTGATGACTTTTCAAGATATACATGGACCTTGTTTCTTGCTTCTAAAAATGATGCATATAAAGCCTTTAAGAAACTTGCTAAGGTTCTGCATAATGAAAATGAAAATAGGATAAAACAGATTCGTAGTGATCATGGGGGAGAATTTCAAAATGCAAAGTTTGATAGATATTGTGAAAAACATGGAATCACACATAGTTATTCTGCTCCTAGGACACCCCAACAAAATGGTGTTGTTGAAAGAAAGAATAGGTCATTAGAAGAGTTAGCTAGGACTATGCTAAATGAATCTGGTTTACCTAAATATTTTTGGGCTGATGCTGTATACACTGCTTCTTATGTGCTTAACAGAACATTGATTAGACCAATTCTTAAGAAAACTCCTTATGAATTGTATAAAGGTAGGAAGCCTGGTATAAGTCATCTTAGGGTTTTTGGCTGCAAATGCTTTGTTCTAAATAATGGTAAAGACAATCTGGGGAAATTTGATCCTAAATCTGATGAAGGAATACATATTGGTTATGCTATAAATGCTCATGCTTATAGAGTATATAACAAAAGATTGCTTGCAGTAGAAGAATCTATACATGTTGTGTTTGATGAAACAAATTTTTCTGTGCCCAAATATGTTCTGGATGAACCTGGTATGGATGATTTAAGAACCATTTTGCAAAAGAATCAATCTACTGAGTTTGATGCAACTAATCCAAATTCTGTCAAAGAATCTACTGTGAATGCAAGATTGCCTAAGGAATGGAAGACACCCAGGGATCTTACACTAGATAATGTAATTGGTAAAATTGATAAAGGAGTCTCAACAAGAAATTCAATCAATAATTTCTGCAGAACAGTGGCTTTTGTTTCACAGATTGAGCCTAAAAGTCTGGAAGAAGCACTGCAAGACAGCAATTGGATAACAGCAATGCAGGAAGAACTGAACCAGTTTGAATACAATGAAGTGTGGACCTTGGTTCCAAGAAAGCATGAGATGAATATCATAGGAACCAAGTGGGTATACAGGAACAAGATGGATGAGCATGGGGCTATCACTAGAAATAAAGCAAGGCTGGTTGCTAAAGGTTATAACCAAAAAGAGGGAATTGATTTTGGTGAAACCTATGCACCAGTAGCACGTCTTGAAGCTGTCAGATTACTTCTAGCATTTTCCAACATACAAGGTTTCAAGCTGTTTCAAATGGATGTCAAGAATGCATTCCTAAATGGTTACATCAATGAAGAGGTGTTTGTATCCCAACCTCCAGGGTTTGAAGATCACAAAAATCCAGAACATGTGTACATGCTTAAGAAGGCCTTATATGGATTGAAGCAAGCACCTAGGCAATGATATGAGAGGCTAAGTGAATTTCTGCTTTCTCAAGGATATAGCCGTGGCAATTCTAATAAAACTCTCTTTATAAAGAAGAAAAGAGAAGACATTATACTTGTGCAAGTCTATGTAGATGATATTATCTTTGGATCTACAAATGAAGAGATGTGTGAAGACTTTGTGAAAACCATGAAAAGTGAGTTTGAGATGTCAATGTTAGGAGAAATGAATTTCTTCCTTGGACTATGATCCTGCCGAAAACTCGAACGTGGAGGAATCGCTCTGTAGCACTCTCTGACCCATCTACGCGACTGTGTTCTCTGCAAAATCACCCTCAGAACCTTCTCTCGGATCTCCAAATGTGACCTGCAAAACACACAGACGGCGCCTCTGGCGGCCGTTTGCACTCCGACGATCAAGTTAGACCACAGAACCACCAAATGAGAAAAACTAGTAGTGTGTGTGAAAAACTCTTGCTCTCTCTGTTCTCGTATCCCCCTCAATCTCTCCCTGATTCTATTTTATGTCTCTCTCTGTATCTGGGCCTAACAGAATTCTGTTATGCTTTCTAGCATGTGTCAGAACCCTGTTATGCTTTTCTGAGACAATGTACCTCCAGAATCAGTAGAATGTGGGTGTGAGAGTCTGTGCGCGTCTGCGCGTCTCTGCGCTTGGCTGCGCCTGTCTGTACCCTTAGTGGTACGGAGTGCACTTTTATCTGGACCGCACCCCTCTCAGATGATGACACGTGGAGGCCTACAACTCACATCTAACCACACACGTGTCACTTACTGGAAGGGCTCTAGCGCTTCTCTTTGTGTGCCTAAGTTACACCCTTGCGGAGTAACTTAGGATATTTCTCCCATCTGGGTAAAACGCATACTCTTAAGAGAACGCCAGGTGTGGCTGGTCTAGGCACACTCACCAAGCGTTGCTCTCTACGTAAACGGCTTACCCTTCACGGTGTCACGCACGTAATGGGTTGAGGGAATCACCAATCACTGACTGGTTTACTAGTTCCCTCAGGCCACTCTCGTGCATGATTCCCTGAGATGTGCTCATGCGAGGTCCATGCGTAACGCTCTCGCTGGGAACCTCAGTCCCAGTTTAATTGCGTGTAACACGAGACCCCGATGACTGATCAGTGCTCTATTGCTTCTCGCATTCTGCCCCCAGGCGTTCGTATGGGAACTGGTCTGTTGGTGGCCACTCGGTTACTGACCACCGATCACCGCACTGGGTGATCTGTCCCCTGACCTCTCTGCCGCCTGATCTGTCGGTGGTCCCTTGGCTACGAACCCCCCGATCACCGCTTTTGGCGATCGTCTCCCTGATCTCTCTATCACCTGGTCCACGTGTCACCCTGCGAGTGGTCCACGTGGTCCTCTGCTGCTGACGTCATCGACCACCGATGACCGATCGGATCAGACTACAAGTTAAACAACTCAATGATGGAATTTTCATAAGCCAAGAAAAATACTGCAAGGAGCTGCTTAAGAGGTTTGATATGGATCAATGCAAAGCAATCAGCACTCCTATTTCAACAAGCTGCCAGCTGGATCAAGATTCTGCAGGAAAATCAGTGGATCAAACCAAGTATAGGGGTTTAATTGGTTCCTTATTATACTTAACTGCTAGCAGGCCTGACATTATGTTTGTTGTGTGCTTATGTGCTAGATATCAATCTGCTCCAAAGGAATCACACTACAATGCAGCAAAGAGAATTCTGAAATACTTGCAAGGATCTAAGGATGTTGGATTATGGTATCCTAACAATGTATCTTTAAATTTAACTGGTTTTTCAGACTCTGACTTTGCAGGTTGCAAGGTTGACTGAAAAAGCACAAGTGGGACTTGTCACATGCTTGGATCAAGCCTAATCTCTTGGCATTGCAAGAAACAAGCTTGTGTTGCTCTCTCTACAGCAGAGGCAGAATACATAGCTGCTGGAAGTTGTTGTGCTCAAACCTTATGGCTAAGGCAGCAGCTAAGTGATTTTGGAATTTTGTTAAACAAGATACCTATAAATTGTGATAATACTAGTGCCATAAATCTGTCTAAGAATCCTGTCATGCACTCAAGGACTAAACATATTGAAATTAGAATCACTTTCTAAGAGAACATATAGCTAATGGAATTTGTGATATAAAATTCATTGGCACTGAATTTCAATTGGCTGATCTATTCACTAAACCTCTTGCTAAAGACAGGTTTTATTTTCTTCTAAATGAATTGGGTATCATTAGCTTAAATTGTCCTTTGCAGTAGAAATTTCAATCTGTTGTTTTATCTGTTAACATGTTTTGCTCCCTGTTTCAGAATCACAGGTGTGACTAGGAAAGAGAAAGATTTACTTTTCTCTCTCTCACTTTATCTTTGACTGCTTTTACGGTTATTAACCAGCAGGCCTATGGCAATTAGCTTATCGGTATCCTAACTGATTGGATTGTGTGTAAGTGCAACAGATTTGATTTATCAAAATAAAATCTGGTTCCAACATATTCTTGCGCATATCAACACCTGAATCTGCTGCACCACAGGAATAAAATCTGAAGCATATCAAATTGATTTTTCTGTTAATCAATAATTTCTGAAATCTGATTGAATTGATTTCCTTTTAAAATTTGTGATCTCTTGAAATCTGGTTTAAAAAGACTCTATATAAACCTAGCATAAATCAGTTTTTCTCTCACACTTTCTCATCTGTGCTATAAGCTGTCCAGGTTCACATTTGCTTCACTACAGGTTTCGTTTCTGTTTTGAGTGATAATCTGAACTGCAATTTTTTTTTTCTAGCTGGAATTGTATATTAATAAACTGGTGCAGGTAACAACAGATTGAGTATGGCATCCTCATCACACAGAAAGAAGAAATCCAAAGAGCAATCCAGCAGCAACCAAGGTATTCTGGAAAAATGGTTTGCTGGAGATTCTAAAGCAATGACTAGGTTCATCCATGAGACAAGCAGAAAGCAAGTCAATGCGCCCAAAGTGCTGGAATTCTCTTGGTTGAGAGAAGAAAATCTGATTGAAGCAAAAACCTTGCTCAAGCATCAAAAGCTTAAGAACTTCTTAGAAATGACTGGAAATGTCTATCCAGACTTGGTGAAAGTATTCTACAGCAACTTGGTTCAAGATGGCAAGAATTTCGTCTCCCATGTGAAAGGTGTGAAGCTGAAAATTACAAGGGAAATATGGAGCAATGTGGGAGGAATCAAGTACTCTGGAATGAAGGTTAGCAAAGGGAACACTGCTGGAATTCAGGGATTCAACAAGATGCAGTTTTACAGAAGTTGTGTTAGAAACCCAACTGAACCAGTAGCTAGATTCCATGCTGGAAATCTCACAATCATTCCAAGACTCCTAGCCTGCATCATTGCTTGGCAGCTTACTCCAAGAGGAAGTAATCATCAACTCTCCATGAAAAAGATTTGATTTTGCTGTACTGTATCATGAACCAACTCAAGGTAAATTGGGTGAGTACAATGGTGGAGCATATGCTCAAATCCACAAGGTTACCAGACTATCGTTTTCCATATGCTATTTTTGTGTCAAAGCTAATTGATTATTTTGAAGTTGACACTACAAATGAGAGAAATGACACCATTAAGGAAGCTAGTGAAATAGACAACTGTACTCTCTTGAAAATGGGGTTTGAAAAGGAGGATGACAGCTGGGTATTTAGAAGGAATGCTGCAAACAGAGCTGAAAATGAAGCAGCTGATCCAGCAAATGAAGAAGAAGAAAATGCTGATGGAGTGCAGCACATGGATGAATCACCAGTGCACTCTGCTGGACATGAAGATGTTGCTGCTACAAGTCAAAATGCAATGGTTGCATATGAGGAACCTGAGTACAGAGGTGAACCTCTGTCTATGTTTGAAAGACAAGTGCTACGCAGGCTGGACACACTCACATATGAACAGAAGGCACACTATGAAATGACTTACGCCAGGTTTCAACACTTGGATGATCAACTTGAAGGAGTTCAAGTGCAGCTAGCTGAGCTTTACTACAATGACAAGTGATCCTATTTCTAAGGCTTTATCTTTTATATGTTGTTGAACAATTTGGTTTTAATCTGTTTGTCTTTATTCTGCACTATTTTTTAGTTGATTTTATTATGGTTTGTAATAAAACTTAATACTGGATTTATAGTTTGAACTGTGATGAATGGCTTGTATGTTTTAATCCCATGCTTTATTCTGTTTGATGAATCCAAAGGGGGAGAAGAACAGCTCACAGAGAAAGCTACATGGAGGTAGCACAAAACTCACAACTGCTCAATTCTGGTTTTATGTCTAAAAATTATGTGCAGGTTTTGGCAGTTAGTCTAATACAGATTGTGATCATCAAACTATGCTGTGCAAAGGGGATTTGTCTCCATCAAACAGGGGAGATTGTTGAACATGGATGAAGCCTCTTCTCTACCTAGTGTTGGTTTGTGTTTGATGTAGAAAATAGCTAGTTTGTTGTAAAGTTTGTAATAGGTTTAGATGATCTTGTATGTAGGCTTGTGTATGTGTGTAAGGTTGCCTTTTGCTACATGATCTATCCTAGATGCCTAACCAAGCCTAGATCAAGCACATGAAGTGGTTAAAAGTTTTTCCAAAAGCTTTTTAGAGTTTTCTCCTAAAACCAGGATACTGCACAAAAATGAATTTGTTTCTCTGTAAAAGAACAGGTTTGTTCTTTGGTCAGCTGAAAGGGTTTTCGAAAATTAGTTAGGGCACCAAAGGTACAACTCAGACAGTTATTTCAGTTAGTTGAGTTGGCAGTTTTCACAAAATAAATCTGTTAAGTTCAAAACTGAATCTGTTGTTTTCATAACAGCTTTTCAACTGTTTTTTGAAAAGAAGTTAGAAACTGTTTTCTATATAAAGAAAAGTCTCTCTCACATGAAAGGATGCTGAGCAATTACGTTTTTGACAGAGATCAAACACTTTCAATGTGAGAAGAAGGATTGAAAAGATTTTTGAAAGGTTTTCCTAAGGGATTTTCAAGTGTGCTTGTTTTAGGAAACCTTTGATCTTGGTGAAGGTGCTGGTGCAATTCTGCAGCAAATTGAACTACTGGTTTTGAGTTCTTGCATCTTTTTTTCAGGTGTAATCTTTCCTTTATTCTGGTTTGTAAAGGTGTAAGTGTTAGTGACTCCTTGATAGGGTTTCTTGGAGTGCAAGGTGTGCTGAAATAGGGTTTTTCAGCTTTGGTTGTATTGTTCTTGTAGTGTTCAAGAACTGCTGTGTTTGTAAGTGATTGGTACTGTTTTTAGTGGATTCCACCTTGCGGTAAGGTGAAACTAGATGTAGCTCTGTATGATTGAACCAGTATAAAAACCTGCTTGCCTTTTTCCTCTCATCCCTGCACTCGTTTCTGGTTTTTCTTAATTCTGTCAAGAACTAAATCTGTTCTTTTGAAATTGAATTTGTTAATTCTGGGTTTAATAAAAACTGTACTTCCTGATTTGTTAAAGCTCTCTGATCACAAACAAGGCAGTGGTATATGATGTTTTAATTGATCTGTGAACAAATAGTTTATTCATTAAAATCAAAGAAAGAGTCATTCTCCTTAAAACCTTGTGTTGAATGAATTTGATTGATTTCTGAGCATAGCTGTATTCTTCATACTCATAATATCCAACTAATCTGATTCTGTCATAACCCTCTGTTGATCACAATTTTAATTTGAACAAATTCAAATTGTGCTAGACTGCTCTGAAGAATCAATCTATTTCATGTAAAAACAATCTGTTCTTTTGCCTCTGATATACTGAAAATTGTGTGTTCTTGCGAAAATTTTATAAGCTCAATTCACCCCCCCCCCCCCTCTTGAACTTTGACACTAATAGACCCAACAATTGGTATCAAGAGCTAGGGCTTGTATTCTGCTCAAGTGTATGCATGATGTCTGAGTTTAAAATGCCTCTTGTTGAAGGTGCGTCTATTAATAGACCTCCTATGTTTGGTGGTGTTAACTATGCTTTCTGGAAAATCAGGATGAAGACCTTTATGGAGTCTATTGACATGGGAATCTGGGATGCAGTGGTCAGTGGACCTTTAATACCTATGCAGCTTGTGAAAGATGAAACAATAAAGAAGCCTTGGTCTGAATGGAGTGAAACCGAGAAGAAGAAGGCCCAATATGACTCCTTAGCCAAGAATATCATCACCTCTGCACTGGATATGGATGAGTTCTTTAGAGTCTCTCAATGTAACTCAACAAAGGAGATGTGGGATGTACTAGAGGTAACTCATGAAGGGACTGATGATGTGAAACGAGCAAGGAAGCACTCACTAATTCAGGAGTATGAGCTGTTCAGAATGCAATGAGAAGAAAGTATTGCAGATGTGCAGAAACGATTCAGTAGATCCAAGTTCACCTTTCTTTCCTCATTCGATGCCTCGACCACGAAGTTCTGGAAACATGGTGAGTTCTCCTGGATTTCACTGGGATCATAGCGTCCGAACCATATACCAAATTAAATGGTGTTTCCTTTGGCTTTGTCCAATCTTTTTTTTAGACCTCTGAGCAGAACTAGGTTGGCCGACTCGACCTGTCCGTTCGTCTGGGGGTGTTCTACTGACGCAAACACTTGCTTTATTCCCAACTCTGTACATAGCTTACCCAGTTGCTGGCTTGCGAACTGGGTACCATTATCAGATACTAACCTCTTCGGGATCCCGAAACAGCACACTATGTTCTTCCACACGAAGTGTTGGACCTTGTGGGTCGTGATTTGTGCTATTGGTTTTGCTTCGATCCACTTCGTGAAGTACTCTATGGCAACCACGAGGTACTTCATCTGCCTTATTGCCAAAGGAAAAGGCCCCAGAATATCGATTCCCCACGTATGGAATGGCCATGGGCTGTATATCGATCTCAACTCTTCTGGGGGCGCGTTGTGCCAATCAGCATGTTGTTGGCACTGCTTGCATCGTTGGGCGTATCTTGTGCAGTCCTCCCTCATGATGTGGCTACTGCATATTCCTTCGTGTAGCTTTGCCATGATGTGTGTGCATTGCTCACCATCCACACATACCAGTATGGGATGGGTGAATCCGTGCCTAAATAACTTTCCATCAATTATAGTGTACTTGCTTGAATTTTTCTTTATTTTCCGGGCTTCTGCGAGATCTGACGGGAGTATTCCGTCGGCCAGGTAACATTGGTAGGTTGTCATCCAAGTTTCTCCTACCTCGATCTGGTGAGCCTGTGGCATTATCTCTCCAGCAACCGGATACCTGCTTATTCTGGGGGTTTTCATCGTCTCCTGCGTTAACGATCGATGACTCCTCCTCGTCCCTTCCAAAGTGTCAACGTGCTGGATTTCTGCCATTTTGTTCGTGGTCGTTTGAGGTGTCTTCAGGGTTTCCTGAATCACCATCCTCTGGGTACATGGACTAACTCGAACATGTCGAACGATTCTTTCAGCACCTGGACGTATTCCAAATATACGGCCATCTGAGGGTCTTTAGCTTGGTACTCCCCCGTGACTTGTCATGTAACTAACAAAAAATCATTTTTTGCCAACAATCCCCTTATTCCCATTTCCTTTGCTAGCAGCATCCCTGCGATTAGGGCCTCGTACTCCGCTTGGTTGTTACTGGCTTTGAAGGCGAAACAAAGGGCCTGCTCGATTAGCAACCCATCCGGACCTTCCAAAATGACACCTGTTCCACTACCTTGTTGGTTTGAGGAACCATCTACTGAGAGTACCCACTTGAAACCTGCCCCTTCTTGATGGGTAGCTATTGAGGAGAGTTCTACTACGAAGTTGGCATAGATCTGGCCCTTGATGGGGCCCTTGGGTTCATAATGTATGTTAAATTCAGATAGTTCTACCGCCCATCGTGCCATTCTTCCTGCCACATTTGGTTTCTGCAAGACTTTGCGGATCGGAAGGTCTATCATTACCATGACGGTGAAACTCTGAATATAATGGCGGAGCCTTCTCGCTAAAAATACTACTACTAAGGCCGCCTTTTCCAAGGCCTAGTATCTTACCTCGGGCCCCTGCAACACCTTATTGACGAAGTAGATTGGTCTTTGTACCTGGTCCTGCTCCTGTAATAGGACTAAACTGATAGCCCTTTTTGTAACTGCGAAATACAAGCGGAGTGGGGTACTTAGCTCGGGTTTGCAAAATATTGGAGGGCTGGCCAGGTACTTCAATTTTTCGAAAGCCTCCTCACATTTACGGGTCCAGACGAACCTGTTGTTCCTTCTCAGGCACTAGAAATAAGGGTGACCCTTGTCCCCTCCTGCTGACACGAACCTGGACAGAGTGGCCATGCGCCCAATCAACTGCTACACTTCTTTCACCGAGATCGGGTTTCTCATGTTTATTATGGCAGCACATTTCTCGGGATTCGCCTCGATTCCTCGTTTAGTGAGGAACAAACCTAGGAATTTCCCTGCCTCTACTCAAAACACGCACTTCTCCAGGTTCAAATTTAACCTGTATTTTGCTATTGTAGTGAATAACTCTTCCAAGTTGGTTGCATGTTGTTCCCTTTGCTGGGTGGTGACCACCATGTCATCCACATACGCTTGGACCTTCCGTCCGAATATGGGTGCTAGCACCCTGTCCATTAGTCGTTGGTAGGTGGCCCCTGCATTCTTCAGCCCAAAAGGCATGGCTTTGTAGCAATAACAGGATGATTCGGTCATGAATGCGGTCTTACACTCGTCCCTGGGATGCATCATGATCTAGTTGTAGCCGGAGAAGGCATCCAGGAAGCTGAGCAACTTACACCCCGAGGCACTGTCTACCAAGGCATCGATGCTGGGCAGCGGGTAAGAATCCTTTGGGCAGGCTTTGTTGAGATCCATGAAGTTGACACACATTCTCCACTTCCCATTTGCTTTCTTTACTAGCACCACGTTGGCCAGCCATTTAGGGTACTAGATTTCCTTGATGTGGCCACCCTTCAACAGTTTCTCCGTCTCCTCCCGGATGACCTGTCGCTTCTCTTTGTTGAACTTTCTTTTTCTCTGGCGGACAGGCCAGACGCTGGGATCCATAGCGAGGCAATGACACAGGAAATCAGGGTCAATGTCGGGCATGTCAGCGGCAGACCACGCGAAGGCGTCGAGGTGTAGTGCTATGACCTCGGAGATTTGGTCCCGCGACTCTCTGCTCAGAGATTGCCCAAGTTTAAACATCTTCCCTCCAATCTCCCTTTCTATCACACCTCCGGCAGGCTCGGGTCGGTTTTCTCGGATGATCTCTTCTCGGGTCACTCCATCTTCCCTTGGTGGTTTGGACGTGATTGAGAATATTCCTCCTTTCGTCTTTAGGCTATTTTTGTAACAATTCTTAGCTTCTTTTTGATCGGACGCGATGGTGATTACTATTCCCTCAAGGGAGGGCAATTTTACTTTCATGTGTTTTGTGGAGGGAACTACCCCCAGCCTGTTTAATCCTGGTCTTCCCAGTAGTATGTTGTAAGCCGAGGGTGCATCGACGACAAGGTACCTGATATTAGTAGTGCGTGAAAACAGGTTGTCTGTGAACGTGGTACTTAGTTCGATGTACCCGTGGACTTCTACCTCGTTCCCTACGAAGCCGTACAAACGTTTGGCGTAGGGCTTTAACAGGTCCGTGGATAACCGTAAGTGGTTGAAGGTTGTTAAGAACATAACATCGGCCGAACTTCCTTGGTCTACGAGGACATAGCGTACCCTTCTCCCAGCGGTGACTAGAGAAATTACCACCGGGTCATTATCGTGAGGTATGACATCTTAGAGGTCGGCTTGCGTGAAAACGAGGTCGATGTCGGGAGCAAGATCTGCCTGTTGTGCCTCTACTGTCGTCTGGGAGGCGCATCCCTTTCCTGAAAAACCCTCCTGAGATAGTGTTTACCTCTCCATGAATAGGCACCTCGTGCCCCTGATCCGTTCCCGTAGCCACCAATGTTTGATCGTTCGTCTCTTCTTGCAGGTAATCCTTCAGGAATCCGCTCTTTACTAACTCATTTAGTTGATGCGCCAAGGCCAGGCAATTTCGTATATGGTGGCCATTCGCTTGATGGAATTCACACCAAGCGTTCTTGTTGGGCCCCATCTTCCTATCAGTCTTCGCTGGTACCTTCAATCTTGTCGCTATGTTAGGGATGGTGATCAACTCCTTGAGCTTCATCCGGAAGTTATGCTTTGGGGGAGGATCCCTTCTCGTGCGTACCCCCCTTGGGGTCCTTTTGTAGGGTTTTTCCGCCCCCTTCTTCTCTGATGTCGCTTCGTGGACTCTCATAAGTTGGGGTCGGGTGGTTGCCTGTGGTCGGACAAGGGCTACGAGGCCTTGCTTCTGCGATACGCAATCATCTGCGGCATGTGTGCTAACGCTCGGCGTCGAATCTCTGTGAACGTCTTCGGGTAGACCCTTAGCAATGATTTGCTAAAGAACCTAGGTAGCATTCCCTTGACAAAGGCATGAACTATCATGGCCTCATCGGTGGGCTTCAAGTGAACCACTTGAATCCCGAACTTGTTCAGGTAGTCCTTCATGGACTCCCCCCTGATACTGCTTGACATAAAGAACATCGTAGGAAAGCCGGGCGGGGCCCTTGTTTACAAGGTACTATTCCCTGAACAGTGTGGCAAACTGATCAAAACTAGTAATGTGCCCGTCGGGGAGGCTGATGAACCATTCTAGAGCCGCACCTAATAGGGTGCTCATCAACATCTCACAGTAGACGGCGTCAGATCCCCCAGTGAGCATCATCTGGGTGTGGAATGCTGTAAGATGAGCTTTTGGGTCTTCTACTCCTGTGAAGGAGACCTTTGGACCTAGAGACGTTGTTGGTAACACGGCATTCATGATCGCTCGCGAGAATGGCATGGGACGTGCCCTGAGTGGCACTGGTGGTGCGCGCTCGTCCGCTGCACGTTCTCCTACCTGTATATCCCTTCGTAATTCCTCATTGGCTCTGCGTAATTATGTGTTGTCCGCTCAGGAAGCTGCTACTTCTGCTTGGAGAGAGTGCATCGTATCCACTGCTACGTGCTCACATTATTCCCCTCAGGGGGTGCCCTCCCTTCGGATCTAGTTGTTGGTCATCTTGTACTCCTCATATCACTGGTTAAGACTCCTTACGTAACTGTGGGTGGGACCTTGTTTTAACGGGCGCGACGGTGGGCGCCAAATGTTCTCGCCGGTTGACTCGCCTCACCGGTTGACTACAACGGCTGCTTTGGCCCTTCTATCCTTCTTGAGAACCGTGCCTTCTCCGTCAAGAAACTTCACACCTGCAAAGACAAAGGGGCACCCTAGCGGCCGTTTGCACTCCGACGCTCAAGTCAGTATAGGGGCAAAGAACACCAAGTGTATAAAATAGCTTTAGTCTCAAAAGTTGTGTACCTTCCTAGGGTTCTTAGTACCCTTTATATAGGTTGAAGCTAGGGTTTACCTATGTTTTGTTACCCCTATCTAGGGTTCCTTGGAGAATGTCCCTGTGCCACTATCGTGTAATCTTAGCGTATCTGGCACATGGACTTCCCCTAACTAGAGTGCAACGAATAACAGAGTGGTCGCCTAGGTACCAACTTGTGCATCAGATATCCAACGCCATCTATTTTGTGGGTTTCGTAAGTATCCACGTGCCATGCATGCAACTTCCCTGGAAACCCTAATTCTAATGGGCCCTTACGCCTCCTAGGATTATCCATGATGCTACGCCTTCATGTGTCATACACACCGCATGCATGGATCCCTCGTGCCTTAGGCTTCCCACACATCTCTTGTCTTTAACTATTATCTTAACGAAATTATAGGGCCCACCTTACGGGGCCTTCCACTTCATCCTAACGGCCGATGTCCAATTTTCTCCCTCTACTAGTGAGGTTCGATATCGATTTCCAACACCGGGCTTAGGATAGCAACTCAAAGACTGGCCGACTCTCGGGTATGTGTCTAGGATCCACTTCACGCGGCTCCCTTTCATTACCACGTATCGGTGCGCGATGTCTGAGGTCAGCCTCCAAGTCGATGACCGAGGACTGGTCGGGACAAATCACATTAAGAATGTAAAACTATTAATAGATTCAATTTTTTTTCCAAATCAAATATAAAAACCAATTATTCAAATTACATAATATCTTATTATTGTGTTTGTGTTGATATTTTATCACTTATATTTTTCATTGTTATATAATTCCATTAAAATGTGAAAAAAATTAAAACAAAATATAATCAAATTAAATAATATCTTACCATTTGTATTAATCTTTTATTATTTATATTTATTTTTAATTAAACAGGTTTATTTTATTATTAAATAATTATATTTTTTAATTAGACAATTTTAGTATTATTTCTATCATAATAAATTGAGTGTAATAATTATTGAAGAACACTAATATTTTAACAATTTGATTCTTAATAGCAAAGAAATTGAAGCTATTTAAACTAGATATTTCTATTGAAAAAAAATATAATAAAATGTATAGATTAAAGAAATAGGAAAAGCAAAATAAGATAAATAAAAAAGATTTATGTGAAGAACAATAATACACCGTTTCAGAATCTCCAAATTAGGAATTTTATAATCTTAAAAGTTATAAAACGTTTATTCTAAAATATCAACAAAATAATAATAAAAAATTTAAATTTTATTAAATTTTAAAGATTTATTAATCATAGTAAAATAATATAAATCTTTTTAACATTCAATTAATTTTAAAGATTTATTCTAAAACCTCAGTATATTATTTAAAAAATTAAAATTAAAATAAATTAAAATTTTAATTTAATATATTATTTCGATAATATTCTTTACCATATGAATATCTTAAGAAATACGTATTATAAAATAGTTTTGTAAAACTATATTGTTACATATTTTTTAAATACGTATGATCTTAAGAAGCATATTTTTTATTCTAAAAACATTTAATAATTTTGCAAAATAATTTAAAAAAATTCAATTATAATATCAAGAAATCGATGGATTTCTTATGGAATTTTAAAGAAAAACGTAAAAGAAAATCACTATTTAAGCAAAATTAGCATTTTTCTTAGTACATAACTGTGATAGATAATTATGATAGTATATATTAAATAAGTAAAATTTACATTTAATATTTATTTTCTTAACTCACTTTAACGTGACTGCTGCATATATTATTTATTAAAATATATAATAGTTTCCTAAAATACGAAAAATATAAAAATATAGAATTTTTTTGGAAGTGTTGTTTGGTGGAAAATGGTTGATATATAGTATTTGATTTGAAAGAAGGATACAATCAAGCTTAGCAACAAATAGTTGAACTATTCTTCACTCCAACCAAAGAGTCGAAAATGTCAGACGCAGCATTGCAAGTACTGGACGGAACGCAACTCAGAGGTCTCGATCTGTCCTTAGAAGACGGTTCATTATTGTTATTGACATTGCTCATTCTCGCACCTAACGTCAACGTGTTATGTTATGTTGATGGAGAAGGACAGTAAAAGATGCAGAGAAGAAAATCATTGTCAAAAAAAGCTAACTAAAGATATAAAAATTTTAACAATATTATTCTCTGTCTTCTTTCAATATACAAATACATTTTATAATATTATTGTCAGTTAATAACTATGAGATAGGTATAACTTCTACCAGAAAATTATAACAACTCATTTTCTTCTGAACCTTATAGGCTTTTCTCTATTACAAATGAGTCTTGTTGTTTTGGGCCTATCAGAATGCCTTCTGCTCCGTTGTGTACGTCGCTGACAATGCATTTGATATTCTTAGAGACTACATCACCACCATCGCCGATGAACTCAAAGGTTATTGTCTTCTTCAGCTCACGAACTCTAGGTAAACTTGTGCGTGTGATCGACCTCTTCACGCTGAAACGTGAAAAAACAATAAACAAAAAACTAATTTTTGAAAATTAACCTTTTTCTCTTAGGATGAAGGGATGTTACATAGTTCCTTCACTGGTTGTGTGTAAGTTTTAGTATTAAGACGTGAGTTCTCTAATCTCGAAATCTAGATTCGTGGCCTTGATGCTTATTCTCTTTTTCCATTCATATGGAGTATGTCTGAATTGATTTTGTTTTTTTTTTTTTTTTTTTTTTATCAGCAAAGAATAAAATTAAATTAAAAGGGATACAAAGGGGTATCCCAACCCTTTACACACTCCAAACCATGTTTTAAGGCCTCAAAAAATAGCACCCAAAAACAGGAGGAAAAAAAACTATTGCATAAGTAAACAACCTACTGCAACCCCATTCTGTTTCTATTATTCTGTTGGAATGTTGCAGAAAACACTTAACAGCATTACAAACCACCAAGAAACCAGCGAAATCCTTCCCCCATAAAAATGAGCTCCTTTAATCAATCCTGTGGTTTGCAGAAACCGTATTTCTGTACACCTATGGTTACATCAGATTGCCTTTCCCTATCCATCCTGCACCCATCAACATATAAATCATGAAGGCCTCCCAGATCCTACCTCGCAGCCTCACAACACTCAACAGAACAATACACATAAATCATTACAGCTTCCTACTATAAGGAACAGAGATACTGGAGCATAATCCTGCATAAAAACCCCATAAATCAACAAATTGGGATTGCAAAAAAGAAAGATGCAGAGGATTTACAGAGCTTCCATGTGCCAGAAATGCAAATGACCCACTCCTTTCTTCAGTCACTACTCCCAGGGACCTCCACTCTTTCTCACTTCCGCTCACACCCACACCTCAATGCACTCAGCTGCTTCCAGAGGCACACGTACACAGTTATGCAGAGGCATCAGAATCCGTCAGCTGCTACACAACAACAGCATACTAGAGTCATCAACCCCAACAACCTCTACTTCCAACCAAACACTACCATTCCATATGCGTCTGTACTGCACAACAGACCAAAAACCAGCACCCAGAACCACCCACTTCCTGCTACCGCATAACCCTGTTCTACTATTTAAAGCTCCTAATACAGATCCAGGGGTTCAGTATCCAGACAGAAAAGGAGTAGGAAAACTTATTACTCTTATGTTTTAACCACAACCATGACTTGAGTTGGGCCTTATGTAACACCTCCACCTCATCCACTACTCCATCATTGAAAACTATTGCATTCCTATGCTCCCACAAACACCGAACGATAGACGTCCACACCCCTTTCCAAACTAAGTTTTGTTTACAGCTACTATTCGCCATATAGAAGCTCACAAAATGATTCATAATGTCATTTTGTTGGACAAACATGATACCAATCCACTTAAAGCACAAGGTCCATACCCGCCAAGCATGTTTACATTCCAGAAAAAGGTGTTGGCATGACTCTTCCTCGGACTTACACAGCGCACACATAGTAGAGTTCAGCACAACCCCTCTTCTAGACAAGCTGAGACTAGTCGGAATTCTGCCCAAAAGCACCCTCCATGCTGTAAGCATCACATTGGGGAACGTCTTCACCTTCCAGAGTTGGTTAAACCCCTCCTGTTGGGGACCCCTCTCTGACTTAGCTAGGCATTCGTACGCTGCGTTTACTGAGAAAACACCGGATTCATCGCTTTTCCATACCAGGGTATCCTCCACATCCTTCCTAACATTGGCCCTAGAGATGTGACTAACCAACTCATTGACCAACAGAGATTCCCATTCAAATCTGCTTCTCCTCCAAGATAAGGTCCACCTCCACTCTACATCATCCCATACTCCTACCTCTTCCACCTTCTTTCCCTGATCCAAAGACACCGAAAATAACCTTGGGAACAAGGTTTTTAAGTTAGAACACCCCACCCACACATCCTCCCAAAATCTAACTTTCACACCACTCCCAATATTCCAACCAATTTGTTCTTGAAACCACCCTTCACCACCTCCCTCCTTGCAGATCTTCATCAAGTCTCTCCACCACCAGGACTGATATTTCACGGGTGTATGATCGGTAAAAGGATCCAGACCATACTTCGACTCCAGCACATCCTTCCATCTACCTTTAACATCATAGACACTCCTCCACTTCCACTTTGCCAGCAGCGCGTAATTAAACAATTTGATGTCTTTGATGCCCAACCCACCTTCCCCCTTCGATTTACATATGTCTTTCCAGCTACTCCAGTAGATTGGTCTCTTCTCCTTACTCCACCCCCACAAAAACCTCCGTTGGATCCTAGATATGCTCTTGTACACTGCCTCCGGAGCTTTGAACAAGGAGAGGTAGTACAACGGAACAGCCGTCAAGACAGATTTAATAAGGCACATTCTTCCTGCCATAGAAAGAAACCGCCCTTTCCACACATTAAGCTTGGACTTTAGCTTGCTCAGAACCGGTTCCCAGAATTTTACCTTCCTCGGGTTACCTCCCACTTCTATGCCCAGATGGATAAAAGGAACTGTCATCTGAGAGCAGTTAAGGGTCTTCGTATAGCAATCCATATTACTTTTACTGACATTAATCCCCACAAGCTTAGACTTATGGAAATTAATCTTCAGACCTGAAGCAAGCTCAAACCCCCTAAGGATAGCCTTCAAAGTAAACACATTGGTATAGACGTCCTGGCATAAGAACAACGTGTCATCAGCAAACTGGAGCATACACACCTCTACCTCTTTCCTACCAATGCTTAGCCCAGAGAATAGATTGGCTTTCACAGCTTGCCTAACTAGCCCTGCAAGCCCTTCGGCAACCACTATAAAGAGGAAGGGGGCAAGGGGGTCACCCTGCCTTAACCCCCTTGTCGGGTAGAATTCCTCCGTTGGACTCCCATTAACCAAAACAGACACAGATGCACTTGTGAGACATCCTTTAACCCACATAATCCACTTCCAATGGAATCCCAACCTGTGAAACATATCATAAAGGAACTCCCATCTAACTGAGTCATAAGCTTTTTCAAAGTCCACCTTAAAGCACAACCCGCTTGACCTACGTCTCCTAAGCTCCTCTATCACCTCATTGGCCATTAGCACACTGTCAAGAATCCCTCTGTCCTTGAGGAACGCTGATTGGCACTCGTCAATAATAGTAGCTAACACTTTCTTGATCCTTTCAGCCAGCACCTTAGAGATTACTTTATACATCACCCCCACTAAGGAGATAGGCCTGTATTGCTCTAGATAAGCTGGATCCCTTACTTTTGGAACGAGTGCAACAAACGAAGCGTTGCACCCTTTTGGAATGCATCCTGATTCATGAAAAAGGTTCAACGCTTCCACAACCTCATCTTTAATAAACTCCCAGCTCTCCTTAATGAAGTTTAGGTTAAACCCATCAGGTCCAGGGCACTTCGACCCATCACAGAGCCACACTGCATCTCTTATTTCTTCCTCGGAAAAAACCTTAGTCAACCTCAGATTATCCTCTTGTGTTAGTTGCTTAAACTCTACCTCATCAAGTCTAACACCAAAATCTTTTGTGGCTTTGAATCTGCTTTCAAAGAGTTTCTTCGCTTCAAGGCGCACCGTGCTAGGTTCCTCACACCACTGACCCCCCACCTTGACCCCTTTTACCTCATTTCTAAGTCTTCTCCATCTCAAGGATGAATGATAAAACTTTGTACTAGAGTCCCCATTCTTGAACCAGCTTGCTCTAGCTTTTTGACATGTAAGAGACTCTAACTTTTTGTCAGTTTCCAGCAGCCTACTCACCAATTCCAACCTCTTCAATCTATCATTATCTCTGAGATCAGCCACACAGTCTTTGCAGTCCAACTCCTCAATTTCCTGCAGAATCGCTTTCTTTTGAGTGTGAATATTGCCGAAGACATCCCTATTCCATATCTTCAGATCCCCTTTCAAGCTCTTCAACTTTTCCTTAATATTCACAAGAGCATTCCCCTTCAGAGGATAAGATAACCATTTGTCCTTTACCATCTCCCCAAAACCTTTTTCCGAGAGCCAAACGTCAATGGTTCGGAATGGTTTAGGCCCCCAATCCTTGTCCACTGACTTCACCACTATTGCACAGTGGTCCGACACTTCCCTCCGCTGCACATACTGTTTACTCATGGGCCATCTGACTAGCCATTCCTCAGAGACTAGCACTCTATCGATTCTGCTCTTCGCCGACCCGTTAGACTTGAACCACGTAAAACTCTTCCCTACCATAGGCAGTTCAACAAGCAAGTTGGCATCAATGAAACTGTTAAAACCTACTATCTCACTAGCGTGCTCATCTCCCACCCTTATCCCTTTCCTTTCACTTCGTCTTCTAACGGCATTAAAGTCTCCACAAAAACACCAGATATGATCTTGTGATGCCGCTTTAACATTTGACATTTCCCCCCATAGGAGCCTCTTATCATACATATTGCAAGCGGCATAGACGTTCACCACTACACATCTGAGATTGGACTTAAGATGGTCTCCGAAAACAGCAATGAAACCTTTCCCCATAACATGGCTCGTGTAGCTAAACGAGTCTAGATTCCACATTGAGAGCAAGCTACCACACCCATTGATACCCTCATTATGTAACCACCCAACTCTGTTATTTCCCCACACAGAAAAACATTTTGCCTCCGTAAGAACCTTTAACTTAGTCTCCTGCAAGCACACAAATTCAGCCCCTTCGTATGCTATAATGTTATTCACATATCTAGATTTGATACACCCCCCCAAACCTCTAATGTTCAGATTTACTACTATCATAGGGAAACATTCTTATCTCCCTCCTTAGAGCACAAAACCACCTCTAAATCTCTTGCTTCCATTCGCCCGTATTCCAAGACCACCTCTTCCTCTTCCCCCCGACATACTAACCCAGCTTGCTTCCCAACTGCCCACAAACTAACCGGTTCGACCGTGTTATCGGGTTCATGCAGACGGAGGTTGCAGGTTCTTATATCCCTATCAGAGATTGAGTGAGAAGACATACCTGCACCAACGTGCATCAACGGCACCGCTTTGCTTTGTTTCGCGCTCAATCTTAGCGACCTCCTCGGAAGCGGACAGGAGTCACCCAATTCCGCGATTCCTTTCTTCTTACGCTGTCGCAGTGGAGAGTTCGACCTACTCTTCTCCAACGCTTCTTCCACGTCTATTGACAATGGTGACCTAGCTCCTACCCATTCGTCGTCAACGCAACCCACCTGTCCCGTGAGACGAGAAGGTTGACCCTTGTGCATTAGCTGCTTCGATCCACTACCCAAGGTCTGGTTTACATCTGACTTGTTTACTGGGGAAACTACAATCCTCCCCTTCACTCCTTCACTTTGTTCGTTATCACTCCTGACCACCATATTACTTCCTGTACCTCCTGGCCCAAGGGCCTCTCCCTTGCTTAGGCGACTAGGCCCCGCACTGCTCCTTTCCTTCTGAGATAAAACAATGGGTCCACCCTCTTGATAACGGGCCTCAGAAAAGCATCCCCGGCCCACTTCCTTTGGAGCCAAACTTTGGTTACTATTGCACTCAACATCTATCACTACTTTAGCCGCATCAGACAGAGAAGAGTTGTTGGGACACACGTCTTCGTAGATCTGGTAGAGTGGCTTGACAGTATCATTTTCCAGACTGACACCTTTCGCGATTTTACCCCTACCTTTCCCACTGCTATCATTACTTTTCAGAGTAGAGCCCAAAATAGGAAAGGTTGACATTGGTTGTACCTCTTCACCCCCTTCGTTCTCCCCTTCTGAACGTCGACCGCCGTCACACTTGAACCAGACCCTCTCCTCCCCGCTCCTTACGGACAGTGCAGATTCTTCGACATACGTTTCTGAGGATGAAACGCTATCGGATGATATATCCCATGCCAGATTTCCATTGTACCCCTGTCCTGAGCACCCATGGGGTTCCTCCTCGATTAAAATATTACACATTTGGGTATTAATCTGCATCCTTCTCACCATTCTAACATTTCCAGCGATCGGGACCCGCACTCTCAGTCTTGCATATTCCAAAACCTCCCAGTTGAGGGTTGCTTCATCAATAGCTTCCACTGTGACCGCCCTTGACAGTTCTCCTATTATTTTGGAGAAGCAATCCCTGTTCCACGCAGGTAGAGGCAGCCCGTAACACCTCACCCAAACACTTCTATGGCTGGCACCACAGTTGGACGTCCATGGATTTATACTGGAGAAGAGACTATCGAACCACCCTCTGTTCATCTTCAATAAGTCCTCCATATCCTCCCCTTCTCTTGGAGTGAGCATGACAAGATTATCGCCCAACCATCTCGCCCTCATCACCGCCATACCCCCTTTCACAATTTCCTCTTCCATCTTTTCGAAATCCATACCTTCACCGAGTTTCCCTACACAACTCCTACTCATCCATTGAGGCGTATGACATTGTGTCTTCACGGAAGGGCCCTTCCACAACTTCTGAGATGGTCCTTTTACAACATCGACAAAGGTCCTATTCCTATTCCTTTCAACCCATATCCCTCTGCTACTCTGCTCACCTTTAGACTCTACAACCGGTGGTTGTCTTGCCCTTGCTTCTTTGTGGCTATCCAAACGTTGTGTCCTCTGCATACCGCGCTCCACCTTCCTTGGTACAGACTGGTACCTCCTAAACCTTGGTATATTCACATGTAACTTTCTGTTGCCAATGTAGATCTGGTCTAGTTCCCGCTCCAGCCGTGCCTCATTTTTTACGTCCAGAAGTTTTACGAACCCGAACCTCCTTCCCCATTTATTAAGCCTCCGGGAGATAAAAACCTCCTTCACCCTAGCCCATTTTTGGAAGAGCTTAGCCATATCCACTTCTCCATACCCGTGGGGAAAGTTGGAAAAGAAAAAAGAGGAGAAGTTACTTTCCTGCGGTATAGCTCTATCCCTACCGATCCCGCGGTCGCCCCGTGCCTCGGCCGCCCTCATTGAGAATTAGGGTTTCAAAAGAATAAAATTATTAAATGAATTGATTTTGTTATTTTGTTCAGTTGAAATCACAGAGTCTTCGTATTTTTTTTTGTAGGTAGGGGACTATGTTTGATATCAATATGGGAGAATTTTTTCTCTAATTTGCACTTTTAAATATCTTGTAAAGTAGTAGATATTGAAACAATAACATTTTATGCCATCTGTTCCCATTTGATTGCTATTGATTCTACTCTTTTTGTTATAATATTTTAATGTACAATGTATTTAGAACTTTATTTGATATTTTGACTGAATTATTAATTCTTTTGTGTCTTGTAGAAATAATGAATCATGTCGACCTAAAATCGACAAAATATTTAAAGCAGGTGAAACGTCAGGCTCTCAAGTGCCAAAAGGTATCACTGGAGGTACTTCGTGCGGGAACATCGTCCTCGGTCGTTGAAGTCGTGCCTCCTATGACAACCTTTCCTCTCTTTTTTTGAGGAAAGGGGTCATCCGGGCAAGACGTACTGAGTAGACACCATGTTTTAGTTAGTAGGCTTAATCATTGTATTCCTTTATTATTTCTATTTATCTCTATTTAAAGAGATCATTGTACTTGTAATTGGTGTGCAACAGGATATAATGTAAACCTAATAGTTGCCCGTGTGGATGTAGGTTGCAGTTGGCGACCGAACCACGTTAAATCTTGTGTTGTTTATTTTTTGCAGTTGATTCGTGATTGTGTGTATTGCTTTCGCGTGCATTTTTCCCATCAAGTGGTATCAAGAGCTTTGGTTCGTTTACACACTAGAGATCCAATCAGCAGAAATTAATCGACGAGACGTGAAAATTGTGGCGGCAGTAGCTGTTAGAGTTAAGTAGTGTCTAAGATCAAGAGGGGAGGGTGAATTGAGCTTATCAAATTTTCGCAAAACAATCTAATTTACTATGTAACAGAGGTGAAAAGAACAGATTGTTTTTACAGATGAATCTAGCACAATCAAAACATGATCAACACAGTTTAGATCAACCAGCGGCAATACCATAACCAAATTGATTAACTTTCTCAGTTTATAAAGTTGCAGTTTAAAGCACAAAATTAATCAATTTTTACTTAACATAAGCCATCTAGAGTAATGAACCAAATGTCACAGTTTAGTTAAAGGAACCAGTTCACCCTTCTTATCCTATTACAGATTCACACAGCAGCTTGATTTATGATTAAAGGATTGATTAACAAGTTAGAACAGCAGATTTAACCAGGTCCAGAATTAACAGATTTAGTTTCAATAGAACATATTCCTTTCTTGACAGATTATGTGAAATTACAGAATTAAGTGCAAGGATGAGAAAAGAAACACAAGAGAATTTTTATACTGGTTCACTCATCAAGAGCTACGTCCAGTTCACCTCACTCCAAGGTGTAATTCACTAAAAACTGATACAATCAATTACAAACACACAGCAGTTCTTGAACCCTTCAAGAACTTTAACAATCAAGGCTGAAAAACACTATTCCAACATACCTTGCACTCCAAGAAACCCTATCTAGAGTGACTAACACTCAAACCCAATACAAGAATGAATAAGGAAAAGATTACACCTGAAACTGTGTTGCAAGAACATAAACCAGTTGTTCTATTTGCTCCAGACAGTACCAACACCTTCATCCAGCACAAGGTTCTTCAAGAACAAGCTCACATGTATTTCACTTTTGAAAAACCTTTGCAAAACCTTTTCAATTCACTTTCTCACACACAAAATGTTGTATCTCTGTTAAACTGTGATTGTTCAGCATCCCTTTACGTGAGAAGGGCATTTTATTTTATAGAGACCAATTTCTAACCACTTTTTAAAAAACAGTTACAGAGCAGTTAGCAAAACAACAAATTGATTCTGAAAAACAACAGGTTAAAAGATGATAAAGCTACCAGCTCAGCTTAACTGAAATAACAGACTGAGCTGTACCTTTGGTGCCCTAACATAATTTCGAAAAGCCTTTAACAGAGAAGAAATAAACCGATTGCTTCTCAATAAAACAGATTTATTTTTGTACTGAATCAAACCATTTAAGAAAACTTTAAAAAGCTTTTCCAAAACCATTTAACCACATCATGAGCTTGATCTTACTACCTTGATTTGGCATCTATGATGGGTCATGCAGCAAAAAGCAACTTTGAATACACACAACCCTAAAGAACGAGATCATCTAAGACATATAGCAACCTACAAAGCAACCTAGCTAACATCTATATCAAACACACTAAGACTAGGTAGAAATGAGCTTCATCCATCTTCAACAGTAGTGTCCCAAAGTTAGGGTTTCGCAGAGGCGGCAGCAGCATCCCAAAGCTAGGGTTTTGCAGGGGCTGCAACAGCATCCCAAGGCTTAGGGTTTCACAGCTGTGCATGGAGAGACTCCCAGATCTGCTTCACAACAGTGGTGACCAGCGACGGTGATGGTGCGGAGCGCCAGTGCAGTGGGGACTGCGACCATGTTTGTTGGTGAGTGATTTTGGGTGGTGTAATTTTTGTGGTCTTGATTTAAAAAAAAAAAGGATTGCCAAGATCTGAAATTAGTTGTACCGAGTATCTCGTCTAGTCATTTGAGATGGCAGAAGAAGGGAAGTTCCGAATTGAAAATTCGATGGTACAAATTTCAGTTGGTGGAAAATGCAAATTGAGGATTTTCGAGTTCAGTTACTGAGCACATCAATATGATCTTAGCCAGACTTATGTCAGTGGGCATTAAGTTCGATGATGAAGTTCAAGCTTTACTATTGCTATTGTCTTTGCCTGATAGTTACGGTTACAGCAGTTACCAGTTGATGTGAATGTAACTACAAGAATACATGATTCTTTGACATTCTTAGGAGCAACTTGAGCTGGTCATAAATGGCACCTTACTTTAGAATTGGATCAATGTTCTAATTCAAGAACTCACCAAGACTTAGCACCAACCAAGACTCATATGAAAGTCCATATATTGTCAAATGGAATCAAAACACAAGAAATGAAGAACAAGAATTGCAAGCTGGACAAAATTGAAATAATAAACTACTGCACCGAACAGAAACTAGAAGCAAGCTGGAAAACACAAATTCAAACGGTAGAAATGAAAAGAAACAACAAACAAAGCTAATCTACCAAATGGAATTGAAAGAACATGAAGGAAGAACACTTATAGAAGGAGTTTGCTGGATTTTGAGAATTGGAAGAACACTTCACGCCACTTGGTTCCTTGATCCAAGATAAGTGATGGAGTGCCGCCACTTGAAGCTCACCATAGCTCACAAGATAAGGCAAAGGAAGAAGAAGACTCAAGACTCACAATTTCTCTCCAAATTTGAGTATAGTCTCTCTACTATAAAATTCCAATCTGAATTGTGAAGGACCTAAGCCCTCCTTTTATAGGAGTAAGGGCTGGTCATTTACATAGCTTATTCCCTAAGCTACCCAAAAAACTCCTAAGACCACACCCCCCTTACTAAGCTCACTCCCCAAGCTTCTAGAATTTGCTAAACTAAAGCCTAAAGATGCTTTTACAAAAGAGGTGTCTCATGTTTCCCTCTAAGCACCTTTCTAAACATTATTCTATATTATTTACAATTTAAAAGAAACTATAAAGAGAGATATTTAATATGAGGCCTATTATTTGAGAGTTTGTAGACTTCTTTATCTTTAGGCTTGATCTTCTCTTTGACTTCTTTTAATTTGTGAGAAGACTAGAAGGAAGAACTTCAAATGTGTAGGTGAAAATCCTCTTCCTTCATTAATAAAATCCTCTCCTAGTGGATATCCATCACCAGTTCAGCGGGATTTGATTGATTCACTTTTGAGAAGATTTGTGATCTCATTCTTGGCGAGGATGTCCGAAGAAGGAGTTATGGGGAATTATCTAGTGAATCGCTATATGTCATTAGAGGTAAGAGAAATATCAGAGATAGTGGGAGCAAAAACAAAAGAAGGAGTCAGTGAAAGATTCAGGATTGCTCAAGTGTAACATGTTGGAACTACAAGGAGGTGGGGCATTTCAGGAATCAATGCCCTAATGATAAATAAGTCAACATTGCAGAAGACTTCGCGGACGAGGACTTTTTAGTCTGTTGCGTGGATAGCAGTGTGGATTCCTGGGTCATGGATTCTGAAGCATTGCAGAATCTTGTTATTGGAGACTTTGGAAAGGTAAGACTAGCGGACAACATAACTCTTGATGTTACGGGCATGGATGACATAGTGTTGAAGACACCAGTTGGTTTATGGACTTTGAAGGATGTCAGAGTTGTTCCAAGCTTGAGGAAAAGTTTGATTTCTGTTAGGCAGTTGGACGAACAGGGACATGAAGTGAAGTTCGGAAATCAGCAGTGGAATGTTGTCAAGGGAAATCTTGTCATGGCCTGCGGAAGAAAGAGAGGTTAGTTGTATATGGTCGGATTATCGTGTCTGAGGGAGTGACCATCCCAATTCAGAAGATAAACAAAGTCTGGTTCACAGAATCTCGTGGGCAGAAGAGGGTTGTCTTTACAAGAGAGAGACCCAGAGCCACAAGTCAGATTCAGGATGAACGAGCATGGAAAGGTTCAGGTAGACCAGTCAGAGGTACTTGTGGCAGTGCGAGCACGGGTTCTGCTTCAGCTGAGGTTCGTAGAGGACAGTGGGTTGCGAGAACCAGTATTCCAGCGGTTGAAACTTTTCCAGAAAATTTCTAGTTGAATATGGAGAGTGTTTTTTCTCAGGTTGTTCTAGGATTCGGCAGTTCCTGTAAGTGGGAGTCGGTAGGAACAGAGAACGGGTCAGTGATTGACGTGTTGAAACTCTGGGGAGTTTTAACGAAGTCTTCAAAATGATTAAGAAGGCTGGTGGTAACTACAGGTGGAACATTGAGTTTCGTCGACAGATTATAGAAGTATATGTACACAGTTGAAGCGCAGGTGAACCTTGTTCCGTGACTTCAAGTGAAAGATTGTTGGGTATGAAGTCAAGACCAATTGGGTTGGGCTGACAAGACACCATGTACACAGTTGAAGCGCACAGGTGAACATTGTTCCGTGACTTCAAGTGGGAGATTGTTGGGTATGAAGTAAGGACCAATTGGGTTGGGCTGAGTAGACACCATGTTTTAGTGAGTGGGCTTAATCATTGTGTCCCTTTATTATCTCTATTTATCTCTATTTAAATAGATCATTGTACTTGTAATTGGTGTGCAACAGGATATAATGTAAACCTAATAATTGCCCGTGTGGATGTAGGTTGCAGTTGGCGACCGAACCACGTTAAATCTTGTGTTGTTTATTTTCTACAGTTGATTCGTGATTGTGTGTATTGCTTCCGCGTGCATTTTTTCCATCAAGACGTCCCAACCTAAAGCAGATACTGGGTCATCTTCCACATCCTCAATATTGGGCAGTCGTCTACATCTAGCCTATGTTGTCCAAATTAGGATGATGCCTGAAGAAGAAAGCATATTGGTCGTTATTGCGACGGATGACTTGGTAGAGGGGCTGACCGAGATGTTAAGTCGTTCCCTGGTGGTGACCCATACATTGGGCGGTGAACTAAAGAGAAACTCGGCCATTGTGGTGGCCAAGCTAAGAAAAGAATTGGTGGAGTCCTCTAGCTCTCTGAAATCTACTCTGGAGGCCAAGGGCACGTTGGAGGAAAAATGCAGCCAAATTAGTGTTGAGGCGGACGAGGCTAAGCGTAAAATCACAATGCTAGAAACCGAGCTGCAATTGGAAAAAGCTGACCGAGCAAAGGTTGAGGGGGAAAAGAAAATGGTGGCTGCAAAGTTGGAGGAATCTGAGGCTTTCCTCCTGTGCATTAGCAAAAATTGCTTTTCCAAGGTGTGCGTCAAGCTACATTTATCATGGTGTGCCAGTTGACGACGACCGATACGATGTTGACAAGGATGTAATGAACGGTAAGCTCATATCGGTCAAGGGCGACGATGAGGACGAGATTGAAGGCCAAGGCAAAAATCATGAAGATGAAGGTGAGCGCTCAATTGAATAGGTGCTTCGTTCTACTTAATGTATTTTATTCTTCTTGGAATTTTCTTGGGCCCGGGATGTGGGCATTGACCAATTTAACTTCTGCACTTTAATATATGCCTTTAACTTTTGCAACCATAACTTGAAATGGCTGTCGAGCCTTGAAGTATTTTGCAATGTTGGCTGAGTGTTATTAATAACTTGCAGATAATACATTAATAACGCTTGCCGAGCATTGAAATAGGTGGCATGGTCGTTGCCAATTGGATGGAATAATTTGAACTTGGTTAAAGACGTAATAGAAATTCCATCTAATCGATGTTTTGATTTTTGTAACTTGACGAAATTGTGGAAAACTGTCGATAATGGTTGGAGAGTGTGTTTAAACTGGACTAATGTTGTAATCAAAGTAAAAGTTCCCTCTGACTGATGGGTTGATCTTGTGCCGACCAAAATAGATGCTTCTAATTTAATAAGTAGTGTAGTATAAATATAATCAACACTAATCGGATTTATCGTTAACTGGCAAAACTACTAATCAGATTTATCGTTGTAGCATAGGCCGATGATTGTTGCTAATAATTAAGCAGCGACCTTGATCGTGTAGTGTAGTTGAGTGTTAATTGTTGCTAGTTGTTTAGCGTCTGACCTAACTGTGTAGGTGTTGCTCGATAAGGATTGTTGGTAGTTAAGAATTTTTCTCAATCGAATTGTTGATCGATAAGGATCGCTAGTAATTAAGCGGATGCCTTTATCGAGTAGTAGTCGTTTGGTCGATGAGGGTTGCTTGTAGTTAAGCAGTTGCCTCGTCCGAGCGGTTGATATAAGGGTCGCTAGTAGTTAAGCAACTGCCATTATAGAGTGATAGTTGTTCGGTCAGTGAGGGTCGTTAGTTGTTAAGCGATTGCCTCATCCGAGTGGTTTATTAGGGTCGTTAGTAGTTAAGCAGCTGCCAATATCGAGTAATACTTTGTGTTAGCGTGTAGTTTTTCGGTCGGTAAGGGTCGCTAGTAGTTGAGCGGCTTCCATTACTAAGTGGTACTTGTGTCAACAGTGTATAGAATATGCAAGATAAGAATATATAATTTTAAAGTACCTCGTTAAAACCTTCTCTGTCGAAAACCCTCAAGGATAAAACAACCGAGCGAGGAAAGAGTACACTGTCTTTATTTAGAATTATCAACTATAATAAAACTTGAGATGTGTGGCATTCCACATTCTCAGTACAGATTTACATGATAAAATTCTAAGTAATTAGCTTCGTCGGAAGAAATGTTTGAAATGTGGAAAGGACCTTCCCAAATACTTGAGAATTTGCCCTCATTTTTTCGGGCGTCGCTGTGCATTCACCAAACCAAATCTCCCTTCTGAAAACTCTGTGGTATCACCTTTTGAATTGTATTGCCTTGCTGCCCAAACCTTGCATGCTTCTTCCCTTATTCTTCTTTTATCTCTGAACTCGTTGATGAAGTCAAGGCTGACAAATAAGCTTTCTTTGTTGAGGTTGAGATCGAGTGTTTGACTTCGTAGAGAGGGTTCTCCTACTTCAACTAGGATCATAGTCTTTGTTCCATACGTCAAACTGTATGAGGTTTCCTGTGTGGTGGATTGTGGCGTACACCGATAAGCCCACAAGACCTCGAAAAGTTCTTCGGTCCACTTGCCTTTAATTGTGCTAAGTCTTTTCTTTAATTCATTGATAAATATTTTATTGGCAGCTTCGGCTTGGCCGTTAGTCTGAGGGTGCTCTACCGAACTCGTGATATGTTTAATATCGAGCTTCTCGTAAAATTCAGGAAGTCCTCGATTGAGGAATTGTCGGTCGTTGTCGGTGATGGTGACATGGGGTATCCCAAAACGGCACACAATATTTTTCCACAAGAAATTTTGAACATTTCGTGTTGTGATTGTTGCTAAGAGTTCGACCTCTATTCACTTGGTAAAGTAATCTATTCCAACTAGTAGAAATTTACATTGCCCCTTACCTGGGGTGAAAGGTTTGATGATATCCCTCAGTAAATTTGGCAATTAAAGTCTAATTCTTTTACTTCAAACTCTCATTTGAGCTGCCCGACAACGAGTTGGAAGTCACTTCTGCAAATAAGTTTTATGGCCTATATTTACTGCTAGATTGAGACCAGTTATAATAGATTCATACTCGACCTGATTATTCGATGTTTTAAAATCAAATTTTAAGGCATGATTCAAGGAGGATATCACCCAGTCCTTCGAGCTCTACTCTTGCACTGCATGACCTGCTCTTAGATGACCCATCGACATGCAAGATCTATTGAGAGTCTTCATCCTTGATCGGATGATGAGGGTTGAGCTTAACTGCAAAATTGGTCAAGGTCTGAGATTTAATTACCCCCTTGGGCTGATACTGAATCTGGTATTCGGATAGCTCAACGACCCATCCAATCATCCGGTCGGCTTCCCTAGAACCTTCATTATTGGATAGTTGGTCTTGACTATCATACGATGATTATGAAAAATACAAGTGCATCCATTGTGTTGTTATTACTGAGGCTAAGGCTACCTTTTCGGTCATCTGGTAATGTACCTTAGTACGTGGAGTACCCGACTGATAAAGTAGACTGGTCGTTCTTCCTATTCAGCCTCTTGTACCAGTGCTGCTCTGACCACATCTTCTAAGACGACGAGATAAATCATTATGGGTTTTGTAGCGTTCGAATTTTGAATAACGCGGGGAGACGCCAATAAACTTTTAATTGATGAAAAATCCTATCGCATTCTTCTGTCCATTGGAACTTAGTCACCTTGCGTAACAATTGTACGATGGGCTTGGTTTTCTTTTCCAGTATTGACACGAATCTGGAGAGAGTTGTTAGCCGCCCGATCAGTCTTTGGATTTCTTTGTCATTCTCAGGGCTATGCATCTTGGTGATTGTACTAGATTTTTCTGGGTTTGCTTCTATGCCACGGTGGGTAAGCATAAAACCCAAAAACTCTCCTTCTACCCCGAACGCACACTTATTGGGGTTAAGCCTCATGACGTGGTCTCGGAGCACTTGAAAAACTTCCTTCAGGTCTTGGACGTGCTGTTGGCATGAATTCGACTTGACTATATTGTCGTCCACATAAACCTCGACGTTTCGGCTGAGCATCCCTTTGAAGATGTAGTCCATCAAACTTTGACAGGTGGCATCTACATTTTTAAGGCCGAATGACATGACTTAATAGTAGAAATTGTCACAATCGGTCATGAACGTCGTTTTTTCCCTATCTCTTGGGTGTTGCATTTATGAGGCGATCAATTCTCGGTAGAGGGTAACAATCTTTCGGATAGGCTTTTTTCAAATCGATGTAGTCATTGCGCATTCTCCACTTGTCGTTTGACTTTTTTACCATGACCACATTGGGCAACAAGGTGGTGTATTGTGCTTTCTTGATAAAGCCAGCTTTTACTAATTTCTCTAGGTTTTGTCGTGCGGCAACACGCTTCCCTTAGCCTATCTTTTGTTTCTTCTGGCGATAGGTTTAGCCTCCTTGTACATAGAGAGACGATGTGTGATGAAGTCCGGACTCACCCCGAGTATATCTGAAGTTGTCAAGCAAACAAGTCAACATTATCAATTAATGTTTGGCTTACCAGCTTGATGTCATCCAGTTTCAAGGATGTTCCCATATGCGTTGGATGTTCTTCATCTCGGAAGGGCAGCGGGGAAAGGTCCTCGTCAGGTTCAATGTGGGCTTCGTCGAGCCAAGGGTCAAGGTCGACAAGAGCAACCATATGTTCTCTTTTTGGAGAATCTCTTTCTCGAGATCGATCTCTGGTTGGCCCTCTAAATCCTGGTCAACATCCTCTTCTTCTAGCAGACCGTCTGCGCGCTGATGCCTTGTAAAGCAAACTGGTTGGTTCAACTTTTAAGCTTTCTACATAGCAATCGCAAGCCATCTTTTGATCTTCTTGGATCGTAACTATGTCACCCGCTGCTGATGGAAACTTCATTGCAAGGTGGGGAGTGAACACTATTGCCTTCAGGCAGTTAATGGACGATCGACCGAGCAATATATTATAAGAAGTATTTGCATTTACCATAAGATATATCATTTTTATTATTTTGCAAAGGTAGTTGCCTTCACCAAACATGGCGTACAAGTCAATGAAACCTCGCGTGTCCATTCGTTCTCCAGAAAATCCAACAATTTGGTCATCGTAGGGCTAGATTTTTTATTCTGGAATCCTTATTTTCTTGAAAGTCTTTCAGTACAGAATGTCGACTAAGCTGCCTTTATCCACCAAGACCTTGGTGATGGCAAACTTGTCAATCTCCACGGTGATGACCATGGGGTCGTCTTGAGTTGGGTCGATAGCGGTGAAGTCGTCATCTATAAAATTTATTGGCAGAATCCTCGATCGGTCCCCGGTGGTTATTGAGTTGATCGCCTAAATGGCCCGAAGGTGCTTCTTTCAGGTGAAACTAGAACATCCTCCTCCTGCGAATCCTCCAGCGATAGTGTTTATCTACCCCGCACTATGTTTGGGACTTCTGCTTTTCGCAGAAGGACTTCTACATGATTGTCCTTCCCTTTGATCGATGCTTCTGTGTGGGATCTTACCAACTATTGTGTTGATGACCTCACGGACATCGCGTCTCGAACGATCATTCCTCTAGGGCTCTCGCTCTGAGGTCAAGCCCGACGTATAGGGCTTTCGCTCCTTCTCCGTTGTTTGGTAGAGAGTTGGTCATTGTCAAAACAACGTGATCCTTCTCGTCCACGTCTTATGTATTGCTCTTTCCATTCCCTAGGAGGATACCTATCCCTTTGTGAGGACATGTATGAACTGTTGTTTGTTTGAACAAACCTTCGCAAAGTTTCTATCTTGTCCTTCAACACGTGACATCCCTTGGTCATGTGGCCAAAGTTATGATGTTATCCATAGTGTTTAGAAATATAGATATTTCTCGAACTTTGCAATTGTTTTAAGGCCGGGAGTAGTTCGACCTGTAGGGCTTCATCCATGATTTTACACCTTGCAGCATTCAATGGGGTGTAGGTATGGAACCAAGGAACTCAGATTTCCCAGAACCTGTTAGACCGATAAGATATGGATCGGGTTCCCCTGTCTTTCTCCTTTCCTTTATCTCATCCGTTTTTTAGCCGAACACTTTTGTAGAAGTCACGCAATTCCTCAATCTGCATGAACTTAGTGGCCTGGTTCCGCAATTCATCAAGATTTTTGGTCGATCTCTTTATTAGATTGTCAGTGAATTGGTCGGGTCAGAGTATTGAGACCAAGTGATGCATGGCTATCTCTGGCATGAGGTTTCTGATGCTTAGAGAGACTTTAACGAATCACTCCATGAACGGACGCAAGGATTCCCCCTTTTCTTGTCGGATGTTAAGGAGGGCTATAGGCGACATATGATGCGGTTGGCTCATTGCATATTAAGTGCTAAATTTTGTCGTCAAGGTTTTAAAACTGTCCACTGAGTTTGGTGGGAGTTGGGTAAACCAATTGAGCGCACCTTCTTGGAATGAAGTGGGGGAAAACCTTACACCACACAACCTTGTTTGCTATGTAGAGATTCATCTGAGTCTTGTAAAGGTTCAGGCGCTCGTCCGGATCTGTGGAACCATCATAGAATTTGATGCTCAGTCCCTTCCATTTGGACGGGAGTTGCGCTTCCATGATTTCATCAGTAAAGGGGTGTCCTTTGGGGTCCTCATCATCATCGGCCGAGTAGGGTTGCTCAGTTCATCGGGAAGCTTGATGAGTTTGTGTCTGAGTCGTCATCTTCTCATAGTTTTGAGTGTGATTTCCCAATCGAGATTCCTTATTCTGTTCTTTCAGAAGGCGCACCCCTTCTTCATTCCTCCGTTGATCTTCGATGCCTTTTTGACACATCTCCTCCATTTGTGCCTAGAGTGTTTGAATTATTATAACCTGCTTTTCAGTGATCCAGTTGTGGTTAACTGTGTTACTCATTGACACCGTCATTGCTAAATTGGAAATGAATGTTAACTCAGCCCCACGGTGTAACATATCGGTCAGCTTCGTCCACCGCTTCGACGACTCAAACAAGGAAACAAGCTTCCTAGTCGAAAACCTCTTGGGAAGTTGGTCAAGAACAAAAAAGATTTCTTTATCCTGGATGTCATTGAGGACCTCGGCCAGGAGACATAACGTCTGGGATTCCAAGTCCTATGAAATGTGAACTTTGGCCTCCCTTCCAAATCATAAAAGTATGGTTTCTCGTCCGATTCGATAAAACATTAAAATACCTCTCCTTAAAGTGTTTATAGGACGAGGTGTAAGGACCAAAGCGGATGCTACCCGGATAGCTAGTCAAGGATAACCAACTCATGGGGGTAAGTGGACAAGAATTATAATCGAAAAGGAAGGATTGAGGAGTCGGTCTCAACCTGAAAATATCACAAATTGCCCTAAAGGCTTGAAGGGTTGCCCAGGAATTGGAATGTAATTGAGTCAGGGCAACGTTGAAGAGCATGTAAATCATTGAAAAAAGTAATATATACATAAAAAAAAAACTTTTGAGGAGCATTCTCCCGACCGTGACAGACTCGGTCGGAGTGACTGCAACCAAGGCAGCGTCAGGTTTCAAAATGGACATTTTAGACAGAAAAACCATCTAAAGTGGTAGGACCTTTAAAGTAAGTAGCAACGTCTAATACGTGTAGGTCAACCCACTCGTAGTTAGGAATATCAGACGCAACACCGATCGGTTGGTCTGAATTATTTCTCACACTGCCATATGCGGAGTGAGTAGATTCAGAAGACTTAAGATTCACAATAGATCCAAAAGACTTAGTAAGGGAAGAAATTACTAACCTTTTTGAGTAAAAAACGGGAAAGACAAGAAATTGCTTGAGACTCGACACTTGGATCACACTTGATGAACTCTAGCACAAAAGATAAAACAACAAACTCATCATTGTTCACAAACACTTCTATTTATAGAACGTCAAAGAGGAGAGAGAATATGAAAAGTCACCTCTCAGACCGTTAGATCACTTCCCATCTGAGGGCACATAACGCTTGACATATGAACCAGCACAGATTAGTGACTGTTAGATCATTTGGATTGAACAGTGTCCACCAAACGACATATCAAAAAAGCACAAGTCACATCTCTGACAGCATTATATGCACCCAATAGTCACATCTCACCTCAGGGCACCCAATGGTCACATCTTGACTCTTCAGAAACTGGCGATGCTTCGAGTCTAGGGGCAAGTGTACCAGTCGGTACCGGAAGAGTTAGTCACTTGGTGACGGTGACCGACTGGCTGTGTTAAATCATACTTTGTGTTAAAATATATTTTTTTTTTACTTTTTCTCAACACCTCAAAATACTCAAATCCAGAATTTCAGAATTTTTCACCAACGACATTAATTTTCACAAACGTTTTCAACCAGCACAGATTCAGTGAAACAGAGGAAACCTATTATGGAATTAAAAACACTATTGAGAAACTTCAAAGACACAATGTGATGTGATTCCACTAGCCATATAGAGAAAGGTTCTTGACCTTCTTAGGAATCACCTTGAGTTGGACATTATAGAGGCACTTTTCTTAGAGTTGGATCATTTGTTCTAAGACAAGAACTCACCAAAAACTAGTACCAAATCCCAAACTCATTTGGATGAACCAATTTTAGTCAAATTGAACCAAAAAAGAGGAGAAACTAAAAGGAACCGAACAGAATTGAAATTAAAAGGCAAGAACAGAACATAGGTGCTGGAAAAACAGAAAAACAGAACCAAAAAACTCAAGAACACAAGACAGCATGAACAATTGAAAGAGAAGAAAGGAAGGAGAAGAGAGTGCTCATGAAGATGGAAGAATGTTGGATGATCTCGCCACTAGAAGTGTGGAATGCTCCTAGATGAGAGTGATGCCGCCACTTGAGGACTCCAATGATCCATCAAGATAAGACTAGAGAAGAAGGCTCCAAAAGCTCTCCAAAGTTCACTCAAAATTTGAGTAGAGTTTTCTTAGATTAATTCCAATCTGAAAAATACAAAGAGAGCACCTCTATTTATAGCCTAAGGTGCTGAAATATAAGCTACACAAATTCAAAAACTCCCTCCCAAAAAGCTTCTAGAATTTGCGCCTAAAACAAAGCATGAGGAAGGTGTGACCTCTTCCTTCACTTTGGCACCTCCTTTTCTACTCCTACACCTATCTACTAACACACCCCCCTAAGACTCCTAACTAAAGACTAAAAGATGCTAAAACAAAAGAGGTTTCTAATGTTTCCCTCTAAGCACCTTCAACTAAAGAAATTACAAAAAGAGAAAATAAATGTCCTCTAGCTCCCAAAGCTTTGAACATGCTTCTTGTAATCCTTTGAGGTGGACTTTGACCTCCATGGGCGTCTTCTATTTGTGCCTCCACCTCCTCTTGATCTTGTTGATTGGCCTCCATGTCCTCTTGGGCTTGATCTCCATCACAATGGAATTGATGTATATGAACTTGTATAGATCTAACACACAAGCATGAACTCAAATCTGAAAATAAAAATGCACCAAAAGCTCAAATACAAAATTATAAAACTGCACTCAAATTAAAACAAACAACCAAATCAAGAAACAATCAGCACCACACAGATTTGTTGACATTTTAGGATGCACATGACTTTGACAAAACTGAATTGGATTCAAAAATTAAAATGACTCAACATAAAACAGTTTGCACCGATTAAAACATCAAGAAGACTCAATTAAAATGAAAATAGAACAGCACACACAATTAGGAACCTAAACACAAATTGAAATCCGGATTGCTCAAGAACAATTGAACAAAACAACCGGTTGAAATTTTAAGAAACAGCAGCACAATTAAAATTGAAATTAAAAGCAGCAAGACATTCAAGAACATGATGAAAAACACGGAATTAAGAACAACACAAAATTAAAATGAGGAGAAAGCACTTATCTCTTGAAGAACCTTGGCTCTAGATACCAAATGATGGAATTGTGCCTTCATACCGATTAGAATTCTTGAATGTTGAGTTGAATGGCGGAAGCTTCAATGGAGGAGGCGTGCAAGGAGGCTCACTTGGAGCTTGCGAATTCCTTGAAGGTGCATGATAAGTATGGATAGTGATTGGTTGGGCCATATCACTTTAGCTAGGTGAAGAAGAAGACTAAAGTGTTTATCCTATAGAGACAAGACGAGAGAGTGAGATTGGCTAGCAATTTGGGCAGCAATTCACTTATTCATTAATCTTGAAAATGGTTTGAATTCTGGCGCCTAAAATGAGCTCACATGGAAGGTGTGACATGGTGTGTAACATGTGCGCATTTTAGGTCTAAAGGACCGGCCTAGGTTAATTAAGAGTCTTCTAGAAACCCTAATTTAACCTAGGTTGGTTTTTAGATGCCTAATCAAACCCTAATTACAATTAAAAAAATACAAGTAAAATTCCTATTTGATGGAAACCAAGTAGAGGACGCCCAAGCCCATGACGCCCAAGTCCAAGAAGGGGCGCAAGCCCAAAGAATCACTAGGAGCATGGCAAGAGCTTTGGGAAAAGAGTGTCAAATGATGACTCTTCTTATTTCTCTTGTATAGTTGTAGGTGGTGTGGATATTAAATAAATAGGTGTAAATGTATTAGAGAGAGTCACATTGTCCTTGTGACTTAGTGGGAGGGTGTAGGAATAATATAGGAGGTGCCAAAACTAGAAAGGAAGTCACACCTTCCTCATGCTCTAGTTGGCGCCCTTTTTAGTGTCATTTAGGGGGAAATTTCAATTTCATTAGCTTCTCATTTCAGCACCTCTTAGTCTATAAATAAAGGTGCTTGCCTTTGTAAAATTCAGAATTGGATAATTGATATAGAGAAACTTTACTCATTTGGAGAGAGATTTGTGTGGGATTTGGATCTCCTTGCTTAGTCTCATTTTGTGAGCTTTTGGAAAGCTTCAAGTGGCGGCTTCCTTCACTCATCTCGGAACTCCATCACCAAGTGGCGTGAGCAACTCCAATTCCCATTCCAGCCGATCTTCAATCACCTAAGTCTCCTTCCTTTCATCTCCATTTCTGTTTTCAATCGGTAGCCTAGAGTTCTTAAGTGTTCTTCATCTTTTCACCGTTTAATTTTGTGTTCATATGTTGTTTCTTAAGTTTTTGTTCGGTGCTTTGTGTTCTTTGTTCAATTTTGATTTGTAATCTTGTTCCATGGATGTTCACAAGGAGATAGCACTCTTATTTGAGTTTGGAACATCATTTGGACGGCTATGTCTCCATTGATGATTCCTTAAGCTTCCTTGAGTCCAATTTTGTTTTCAACATTTTGTTTTGTTCTTGCTTTCCTTTCAATTCTGCCAAGTGTTTGTGATAAGGACATGGCACTCATTGTTCAATGAGTTTGGCTTCTCTCTTGGATGGCATTATCCTCCATTGAGATGACCTTAAGTCTCCTTAATGTTGTGTGTCTTGTTAAAGTGTCAATCCAACTCATATCACTATTCTATTTTGACAAGAAAATAAATTCTACTCTACACTTCATTTATGGCCTTTTGAAACATATATAGGAATGTTTCTCTGCCATCAGTAGCAGCATCCCAATCCTCTTGAATCTTCTTTGTCATAGCTCTAGTTGTTGGCCTTGATCTTCTATTTGTTGGGCTTGTGCTTGGGCCTCTTCCATCATGTGCTGGTTTTTGTGAATTGTATTTATTTGTTGTCTTGTTTTACTTGACATCATCACTATTTTTATTAATGCCCATGACCTTGTCTTGGTTTCTGAACAAGGTTACTCTCTTGCCTCTCATCTCTATTTTGAGGGTTGTTGTAGGTTTTGTTTTACTGTTTGTATTGATTATAATATCTAAACTAGATTTGAGAATAGTGGTTTGTTCCATATAGTTAGTTGTGTTGTTTAATAGCATTATAGCTTCTAAATATCAAATGTAGATTTTAGGAACACGTGAATTTGGTTTCAAAAGTTTCTTCCTCCTGGAATTTCTTTGAAAGCATGCATTGCAACCAGCGTTGATGCCATGTTGTTTATAATCCTTCCTAATAAGTGTCATATTTTAGTAATATTTCATATTAAAAGACAAACACTTTGATTTATGAATTTAAACTTTTTTACATACTTTGTGATTATAATATGAATAACAACGATTTATTCCCTAATTTTTGTTAATTTCAGGATTCTAGGGGAAAATGAAGATGAAAGGGTTAAAGGAGAATAAACAAGATTAAAAGGGAAAGTTGGAACACTCAAAACTCGCCTAAGCCAGAAGCACTTCAGAGGAACTCGTCCAAGCGAGCCCTATCTCGCCCAAGCGAGATCACTCTAGAGAAATTAGGCTTTTTCTCGTCCAACTGGCCTAAGCAAGTTGTAACTCGCCTAGGCGAGAAGTCACTTAGCCCAAGCCCAACTAGGTTAAATATGAGGCATGAGGCATAACCCTAAACATCATTAGAAGAATAGAAGGTGATAGAAAATCTTATAGGAGGCAGCTATTAAGGAGAAACATCCTGAATCTTCTTTTCTTGTTTTCCATGCTTGTAATGGCCAACATCAGTGGCGAATTATACCCTTTGGCATTGGGAGTAATATGTTCAAACTCTTATGTATTGAGGTGATATTTAACCATAATATTTTGTTCTTGATTGATTATTGGTATTGTCATTTTATTCTTAACACTTGTTTGATCATGATTTTGATCCTTAGATTTGATTCAAAAGTACTTATAAGCATTTTACCTAAATGATAATGTATAACATATTTGAATGTTAGGAATGTATTTGAAATGTTAATTGTTAACAACATCTGCTTGTAACGATAAGGATTTTTTGTAAATATGCGAGGAATCGATATTTAGGAGACTATCTTAAATACTTTTATATGCGAGGAATCGATATAAATGAATTTTATACGGACATTAATATCAATCAATAATAAAATATTATTATGTTTTTCAAAATACAAAATAGTGAGAAGGATCAACCTAAATCCCCATTTTTCCAATTCAATCAAACAACTCTTTGTTTTGCTTTCTTTACATTATTTCAATCTCATACACAACAAACACCCAACAAACCTTTACTTATTGTTTTCTATTTAGTGAATCTTATACTTGAGAATTCAATTGTTCCTTGTAGGTTCGATATCCGGTCTTATGGACAAATTATTACTTCTAACACGGTACACTTGTCGTACAATAGTCATCAAGATTTTGGCACCATTGTTGGGGAACAATTTCATTTTTTAGTAAAAATTCCTAAATATTGTGAATATTTTAATTGATTTTAATTTTTTTTATTGCTTTAATTTTTTTATTTTATTTCTAGATTTGTTTTATTTTATTTTCAGATTTATTTTTGAATTTATTTTATTTTAGTTGTTTTCAATTTCATTTTTTACTGCTAGTGAATCTTTGTGCTAACCCTTGAGTGAAAGTTGTCTTATATGATAGTAAGAGGTCAAATTCTCAAATACCAATTATTATTTGAATCAGAGATTGAAAAGTCAGCAAGAAGAAACAATGAGACAAAGAGAAAAGAAAATCAAGGAGACACTAGAGAAGAATCCTCAATCACTTCTTCCTTTCCCATTAATACTTTTTCAGGAAGAAAGCAACATGGCTGAAGAGTAAGCACCACCTCCTGGGAGAACACTTGGAGATTATGTCATGTAGTAGGGGCCAAGGCATTTTTCTAGTATCGCAATACCTTCTACCACATAGACCATGGAGATGAAACCTGTTTTCCTTAGTCTTATCAGTACCTATCAATTTACAACAATGGACCATGGGGATCCCATTTGTCTACATTTTTTGAATTGGTGGGAACAATGGGCTTTCAATCAGATGATATCGAAAATGTCTATATACGTTTGTCTCATTTTTCATTGGCAAGAAAGGAAAAGAATGGCTCAAATCACATCCAAATCAGAGTCTCACTAGCTAAAAGAATGTAGAGGAAAAAATTTTACAAAGATTTCTTCCATTATCTCACTACATCAAAGCAAAGTCTGATATTTCTATGTTGAAAGAAGGATCAGATAAAGCCTTTTGTGAGACATGGGAAAGATTGAAGGTGATGTTGAGAAAATTCCCAAGTCATGGGTTTGAAGACATTTCTCAATTGAGCATCTTTCATAATGGTCTCAAATTTGATACCAAGATGCTTCTAGACGCTGTAGCTGGTGGCACAATGATGGTTGATGATGTAGAATAGGCGACAAGTATTATTGATGCATTGGCATCAACAAATTATCAAGCCTAACATGATAGGCAAGGTATTCGAAGAAAGGATTGGTAGAGTTGAGTACTTCAGATGCAATCTGGCTTAAAATAAAATTTTGATACAACATCTTGAGGCATTAACTGCACAAATGGATAAACTGCCACAACAATTACAAGTTGTGCAATCTTCTCAGAGTCAGAATCAACCAATAAGGTGTGATTTTTTGTGGAGGTGATCATCCAAATGGTCATTGTTCTTACAAAAATAATTCATCTGAAGCATAAGTAAGTTATATGGGCAACCAGGGAAGGCAAGGTGGTTTCTCCAAAAATAATAGTTATTCTCAAGGTTGGAGAAGCAATTAGAATAAAAAAATTGGATGGAAACAAGATAGTGCTCCATCTGACAAGCAAGGTCATTTCCAACAACAACAACAACCACCCTTATATCTTTCAGTTCTTGAAAGACTAAAAAAATTTGAAGATACCTTGGAAAAATGCATGAAAGCTACTCTGGCCAGTCAAGAGAATAATATGGTGGCAATCATAAATTTAGAAACGCGGGTAGGACAAATTGCCAAACAATTGGTAGAGAGACAGAGTGGTTAGTTTTTAGCCAACACATAGACCAACCGAGAGGAACAATGCAATGTAATTACAACTGAAAGTGGTAAAATAGCATGAGAAGAGGATGGTGATAAATTAGTTGTTGAAAAAGAAAGAAAATATGAGACTTAGAGAGAGAGAGAGATAATAATAGGATTAAGGAGGAAAAAGACAAAAAAGGAGAAAAAGAGTGAAAATAAGGAGAGATGTGTTCCTTTAAAAGAATTGCCATATCCTCAAAAAAGATAAAGAGAGAATTTTTTTTTTATAATTTGTATTCTAGTATTTCTTTTGCGGAGGCTCTGGAGGAAAGGCCAACTTGTGAAAAATATATGAAGTAGTTGGCAACAAAAAAGAAGAGCTTCATTGATGAAAAGAATATAAAGCTGGAGGCTAGTTGTAGTGTTATCATTAAGAAAAACTTGTCCCTAAAATCTAAAGATCCAAAAAGTTTTACTATCCCATTAACCATAGGTGTTTTCTTTGTGGACAAGGCTTTATTGGATTTAGGGGCCAGTATAAATTTAATGTCTTTAGCTATGCTGAAGAAAATAGGTTATTTGGAGATTAAACCCAAATACTTGGCAGACCCTTCATGAAAACAATTAGAGTTTTTATTGATATTGATGAGGGAAAGTTGAAAGTGAGAGCTCAAAATGACGAGGAAACTTTTAATATTTTTGGTTTGAAAATTTATAATACGAGGGAAGATTGCTTAAAGAGAGATGCAACAAAGGAAACCTTTTTCAGAAACTAAAGAGCAATTGGACCTCTCAAATTTATTTGAGAAAGTTTTACATCATCGCATTTCAAAAGCAGAGGACAAGAAGAAAGAGCTTGTTCCAGAAGTAGTAGAAAAGCAACTCCCTAATAAAGAGCCATTTACATCAAGGACGAAAAGGGAATACGAAACCCAACAAAAGAAATTATAAAGAAGGATGAATATAGACGAAGGCAACCAATAATGCTTAGAAGTTCTAAATAAAAATTTTGACCTAGAGGGTTGAAAACAAAAGGGTCAAGATTACGGATAATTAAAGAAATAAGGGTAGCAGGAACTATTGAACTTGAAAGCCCATATTCTAAAAGAACTAAAGTTGTAACTAGGAAATTGTTGCAACAAAGCGGTCGTCCACCTTAGAGAAAAAGGTGTCAAGCTATATGACATTAAACAAGCGCTTACTAGGAGGCAACCCATTATATTTTATTTTTTGCTTAGAGTTTTGTTGATAAATTCATGTTATTTGCATAAATTTCAAAAACATTGTGCAGGGAAAGTCGCCCAAACGTGATATAGCTCGCCTAGGGAAGTTAAGCAATTTAAAAAGGGATGCTCTCTGGAGTACTCTCGCCCAAGCAAGAAAAATCTTGCTTAGGCAAGATTCCACTTATACGATCTCGCCTGGGCAAGATATAGCTCGCTTGATCAAGTTTGACAGTCTAAAAGTACAAAATTAAGGACAACCTAACCCTTATATGCCTCCAGATCAATTTGAAGCTTATGTAGCTTGGCCTGGGGACATGTACTATTATTCTGGGATGCAGATCCAATAGATGAAGCAGAACCATCTACAATTGTAGGAGAAGACTTTAATACAAAGCTGGATGAATTCTTAGAAAGAGAAGATTGTGCACAAAGAGCAAAACAAAAACATGGTTTTATCTTTCTAGTTTTCTTTTCTTTTCAGTTATTTAAGATTTTTGTCTTTCTAGTTATTTTTTTTAGTTGTTTATTTTTTTTTCTTTCAGTTGTTTAATTTGCTTGTATTGTTATTCTTGAATTATTTTCAGTTTTCATTTGATTGTTGTTTTGTTTTCTAGTTTTTTTTTCTTAAATAATAAGAACCACAATATTAAATTTGAATTGTGGAAAAAATATTAATCAAACTTTATCTTTGAATATTAAACAATAAAATGAATTAGACACAAGTTGGAAAAGAAAATATGATTGAATCCATATTCAAATGTAGTTGAAATTACATGAAAATTTAACAGGATGATTTATTAGAACATAGAATGACAAAACAATAAGGAATGAGACTAATTAAACAAAGTGAGTGTGTGTCTTAAACAATTTTGAGAGTTTTACTGATGAATTGAAAGTTGTTGTTGCTTAATTTTTATTTTATGTTACATCATAAAATAGCATGATGATGATTAAGGCATTTGTGTTAATTAGGAACCCAGGAATTTTGAGAGTTTTACTGATGAATTGACAGTTGTTGTTGCTTAATTTTTATTTTATGTTACATCATAAAAGAGCATGATGATGATTAAGGCATTTGTGTTAATTAGGAACCCAGGGTCAAATACCCAACCTTTATGTAAATAGAATTAATTTTTTTAATAACCCTTTGGAGCCAAGAATTTTTGTTATTATTGTAACCTAAACCTTGAATGATATTGTTCCCGCCGGCTGACCAGGAAAGTCTTCGTGCGTGGCTTCTACTCGCGAGCTAGGGCACCTTCGTCTTCAACTTTAGATTCCCGTCTTTCCCCGTTGCGAGCACCTGAAAAGAAATGGACAAAGGGGCACCCTCGCGGCGGTTTGCACTCCGACGGTCAAGTCAGCAAGCGAGAACATCAAAAGACACACCTCCGTATCGGAGCACCGTGAATGGATGCTCTGAAGGTAGTAAAATAACTGAATTACTGATTTCTCCCTAATTGCCTGTGCGTACAGTGGCTCCACGAGCAAGCAACGAGAGTGTGTGTAAAACAGAGTCTGGATCTCGTCTCAAACGCCTAAGGCCTCTTTTAAACGTCTAAAGCATTCAAAACATCTTAAAGTGCATTTAAAGCATCTTAAAGCGCATTTAAGGCGTTTAAAAATGTCCAACGCGTTCAAAATATTCAAAGCATTTAAAGCGTTTAAAGTGCTTTAAAGCGTTTGAAACGTAAACTGAAAAAAAACGTACCTTAGCAAACTTTCAGGGAAACTTATATACCTTGATGTCTGAATGCTTACTGCCATGTGTTCTTCTGACTTGATCGCTATTCTACGTGGATGGCCTTACAACACCGTAACCCAATTTAGGGATATTCCATCGTGTAAGTCCTCCTTCTTCGAAATGCATTTGGCGCAAGGGGTGACTTTCTGGGTGCCAACTCATGCGCCCTTGCCTCTAGTCACTCGCCCTGGGGGTGTATCTACCTTCCTCTCGTACGACGCACATGGTTCGCCCCTGGGCGTGGCCCTCTCATGGGTAGTATCTGTCTCAGGGGTCTCCCAGAGGTGGCGTGGGTACTTCACAAGTCAGGTTACTCCTCACTGGTACTAGGAATATGGCCTTGAAGCCACCATTCTCTTCTCTTATTACTGTTCTGAGGTACTGAGGCCCCTCGTGGTGTCGCCCCCTCCACGATCTTTCCTACTCGTGGGTATCGGGGGGTGACACCGTCGATGCCTTAACCTAGCGACGTCGATGCCTTAACCTAGCGATGCCTCATCCTGGCGACGCCTTAACCTGGCGACGCCTACACCTGGCGACGCCTCACCCTGGCAACGCCTACACCTGGCGACGCCTCATCCTGGCGACGTCTTAAGCGGTCAACCTGTTGACATTCCTCCCCGGGCTCCCTGGATGGGTCCCACCATACATTTGACTTTGGCTTTGACTTTGACTTTGACTTTGGTCAACGCCTGGGGACAGGACGGTACAGATATATTTTCCTACCCATTGGCATGTTTAAGGAAGTAAAAAATAGATGCAATACATATAGAAAAGGGAATGGTTGGTTCTAGTTGTTTTAGAGTTTAAATAATTCAATTATTGGAAATAGGAATAATTGATGCCTACTATTTGAGAAAAAAAAAGAAAAAAAAATCATGAATAATGATAAGTGTTAGATTTCAGTAATATTTTATATTAAAATAAAAACACTTATAGATATTAATTGATAAAATAAATATAAAATTACCCTTAATTTATGAATTTATACCTCTCTACATATTTTATGATTTTAATTTGAATAAGAACGATTTATTCCCAATTTTTTGTTAATTTCAGGATTCTAGGGAAGAATGGAGATGATTGGGCAAAAGGAGAAAACACAAAGCTAAAATGGGGGAGTTTGAACGCACCAACACTCACCAAAGCTCGCCCAAACTCGTCGAAGCAAGACGCCACCAGAGGATCTCACCCAGGCAAGATTACTCAAGTGATGTTGGGCCCTTTTTCGTACAACTCTCCCAAGCGAGCCCAATAATGCCCAAATGAGAAGTCACTTAGCCCAAGCCAATTAGGATTGAAAGGAAAACACCATTGAGTGAATTGTAATCAAATTGGGAGGATAAAAGGTGTTAAAAACCCTAGAGGAGGCAGCCGTCAAGGAGAAACATCCTGGATCTTCTTTTCTTGCTCTCCCTTTTTGTAACAACCAACATGTGTGGCTAATTCTACCCTTTTTGGGATTGGGAGTAATCTATTCAAACTCCTATGTATTAAGGTGATATCTAAACATAATATTTTGTTCTTGATTGATTATTGCTATTGTCATTTTGTTTGTAATGCTTGGTTTACCATGATCTCGAAATTTAGATTTGACTGGAAAGTACTTATAAGTTTCTAACCCAAATGATAATGCTTAACACATTTGAATGCTAGGAATAGATTTGAAATGTTAATTGTTATCAACGTCTAATCTTAACGACAAGAAGTTTTTATAAATATGCGAGGAATCGATATAAATGATTTTTATATGGGCATCAATATCAATCAAAGGAGACAATATTGTCATGCTAATCAAAATACGAAAGAGTGAGAAAGATGAACCTCAATCCCTATTTTCCTATTTGAAAAAACAAACTCTTTGACTTGTTTTCTTATTAATAATTGCAATCTTAACAAACTCTAACAAACTTTATCATTTTGTTTTCTATTTAGTGAGTCTTTTACTTGATTATTCAACTATTCCTTATGGGTTCGATATCTGTCCTTAGGGAAAAATTATTACTTCTGACAACATGGTGCACTTGCCGTAGAAAAGTCATCAAATAAGAAAAAAGAAAATAAGGAAAATTGTGAAGTCAAAGAAAATGGTGATTAGATAACACATATGTGTTGTAATTTGATTGCAGGTATGTTGTTCTTCTTTAAAATGTGCATTCTGTTATCTGAAATACTTTTTTGAAGCACAATCTCATTATAACCCTGTAAAAGAGCTTAACATTCACGTTTTTAATATGATTGTGATATGAAAATGAAGTGAAAAGTAATTGTGATTTGTTAGGATTCAATGAAAATAGAGAGAAACATTTACTTGTGAGTATATGAGAAGAAATTCCTTGATGAATTTCCGTTTTATTATTTTAGTTTGATCCTGGAAGTTGATTGTATCTATATTTTGCTATATTTGAAGTTGGAAGCAACATAAGTTTCTAATTTAATTTGTTGTTTAGTAAATAAAGTTGTTTTGATATTTAAATTCAAATATGATTTATTTATATTCATTTAGTTTGCTTGAGAACAAGCAAGATTCTAGGTTGGGGGGAGTTGATAAGTGTCATATTTCAGTAATATTTCATATTAAAAGATAGACACTTATGGACATTTATTGGTAAAATAACTATAATTTAACCCCTAATTTATGAATTGAAACCTTTTTTTACATATTTTGTGATTGTAATATGAATAAGAATGATTTATTTCCAAATTAGTGTTAATTTCATAATTCTGGGGAAAATGAAGATGAAAGGGCTAAAGAAGAATAAACAAGATAAATAGGGAAAGTTAGAACGCTCAAAACTCACCAAAACTTGCCTAAGCCAGAAGCACTCCAGAGAAAATCACCGAAGTGAGCCCAATCTCGCCCAGACGAGATCACTCCAGAGAAGTTGGTCTTTTTCTCGTCCAACTCTACGAAGCAAGTTGTAGCTCGCCTAGGCGAGAAGTCATGTAGCTCAAGCCCAACTAGGTTAAATATGAAGCGTGAGGCATAACCCTAGACATCATTAAGAGAATAGAAGATGATAGAAAACCCTAGAGGAGCCCACCGTCAAGGAGAATCATCTTGAATTTTCTTTTCTTGCTTTCCATGCTTGTAATGGCCAACATGAGTTGCTAATTCTAACCTTTGAGATTGGAAGTAATTTGTTCAAACTCTTATGTATTGAGGTGATATTTAAACATAATATTATGTTCTTAATTGATTATTTTGATATTGTCATTTTATTCTTAACGCTTGTTTTATCATGATTTTGATCATTAGATTTGAGTGAAAAGTACTTCTAAGCATTTGATCTAAATGATAATACTTAACATATTTGAATGTTAGGAATAAATTTGAAATGTTAATTGCTATCAACTTCTGCTCGTAACGATAAGAATTTTTTATAAATATGCAAAAATTTATCAATTGACAATTTGATTTAATAATATAATACACATTTCTATCTATCTATCTATCTATATATATATATATATATATATATATATATATATATATTACGTAGAGTATTTAATTCATGTATAAAATTGTTTACACTTATTAAATTACTGTATAATTTATAAAATTTGTAAATGAGTGTTGAATTGTTTTACTTCTCCATGACATTTTAACAAGAAAAGATAATGTAGAATTGTTATTTTGTCAATAATGTCACCACTTTTATCATACAAACATAGATGAAAAATAACATAAGGAAACATTTATGAGAAATATAGCACAGAGTAAACAAATTGCAGAATACTCTTAAATTTATTTTTATCCATAATTAAAAGTAAAACACAGGGGAAATGTGGAAGGTTTGTGAATGGAAAATGACTATAAAATTCTAAAGTAGTGAACAATCACATAAACAATTCCAACAAATTCAAAATAGTAATTCTCTTTCCCATCATAACTATATATAATTATTTAGACAAACTTCTCATAAGTACTTCTAAGAAAAAAAAATAAGAAAAAATTAAAATAAATTATCCATAAGTGATCCTGCCGGTTGACTTAGCGCCAAAGCGTTGTCTCGTCACGAACCTCCTCACCAGCTTGACTCCACGTGCCCTTCAAGTTCACACCACAAGAGCTTCCTCAGGGAACCTGAAAACACAAGGTGGCGCCTCTGCGGCCGATGGCGCTCCGACGCTCAAGTCAGTAACAAGAACACCCAAAACTCAGAGAAAATATGCTCTGAGGAACCGTACTAAAGGCACACAACCCTAGCAGAATGAGCCGTAATGAAAACGTACCTCTGCAAATTCTGTTAAGTTTACCTTTATAGCTAGGTTTGCTCTCTCTCCAGGCCGTTATGCTTTTGGACGCGTGGCTCGCATCCAACCCTGCACGTGTCGCCATCGGGGCTGGGATAGCAGGTAGCGCCCAGCCCTACACGTGTCATCATCTGAGCCAGGGTAACTCGAGCGTCATTTCTCTATTGCACCCAGCCCTACGCGTGTCGTCATCTGGGTTGGTGCAACTTGAACGTTATTTCTGTGTAGTAACCAGCCGCACAACTAAGTCATCTACCCATGGAGCAAGCTAACACGCAATGTGCCTTAGAACACTACCTGACCAGGCGAGTATCGGGTGCAGCACAATGCACCATCTCTGTGATACCGCCTGTTTGTTAATGGCACCCTCCTTAACACTGCGCCATGAGTGTTCTCGGGCTGAGGAGACCTTGTCACCAACGAATGTCCACTCTGGGAATCCTGTCGCTGATAGGCAAGCTGTCCCCTTCAACCCACACGCCCTTCACGCCCTATGCTGGCGCGACAATCGCCTCACTGGAGTTGTACACTTGAACCTACACTTCTGGGCCTTCATCAGCTTCAACTGAGCTTGTCGGGGAATCCGGCGACGTGCTTCCTGCGGCGATATCAAGCTACCTGGTCGCCAATCGCCAAACACGTCGATGACAGACAAACCTGGCGACGACCGACCATGTTCATCGCAGAACGCCAGCTCCACGAACCGGCGACAACGCTCACCTCTGAACCATCCATCCTTCCCTTGCCCACGTGCTCCGCTGAGCACGCCCCACATAGTCACGTGCAAGCCACGTCATCATACCCGATGTCCTGGTCGTTACAATAAGTTAAAATTAATTTATATATAAAATACTTTATAGAAAACATTTCTTATAATTTATTTGATATTTTTTTTAACTTATGTATAATTTTATTTTAATTCATATAAAAAATATTTATTTTTTAAAAAAATACTTAGAATGAAATTTGTATAAATATATCCTTATTAATATTGTAACTTGTGATATGGAGGAGCTCAAAACAGTTGATTCATGTACTTTTGAAGAACATGAATCACTAACTTTCTGTAAACGCCTTCTATTGGATGATAACTGTCCCAAAACACATTCTGAAGCATTAGAACAAGTAGCATCCAAAGGATTGCATAGCACTGCAACCTCTAGTTTCCCCGTGCCACAGCAACCTCGGTCCAAACTTTAAAGCCTGTAATTCAACAACTCAACTTTAGATTTTTCTTCTTTTAAAGAATCATTACAAAAAACACATGCTGTTAGATATTTAACAAATTGATAAAAGTACATTAAAAAATATTAAAGATGTGAATTCTCATGAAAGAATGAATGAAACTAAGTTAACTTGGGATTACCATAATTTTGGTAATTCTGAATGATATCGAGTAGAGGGTTGTAAACATCAATGTAAACAATCCTGCTTTTGGAGGAGTTTTGAAGGGAATCATGTTCTTTGAGAGCTTGGAATTGAACAACTTGGCTGCATAATTGTACTTTTCTGAGCACCCTCTTACCAATCCTCCAGTCAGAGTTATCTGTGATGGCACATCCAATAGGTGGTGCACTCAGCACTCCAATTCTACGGGCTCTGAGATTTTATGGGTAGCAATAATATAATTAATAGCTAGATAGCAGTAGTGAAAGAAACCAGAGGAATATCTTTACCAGGAAGAAAAATCATCTTCAATGGATTGATCATCATCACCTAATCCAAGTGTAACTAGACGCTTTGCACCTGCAGCAAACACAACCATGTAAGAAGATATCTATGAAAAGACGATAACTACTTTACATTATAAAGTCTAATATACAAACTTCAGAATTTTACTAGAACGTGGTTTTATTAATATACACTTCAAAGGACTAATACAAACAAATCTACAGAAATATAAAACTTAATACGATAGCGTTTTCCTAAATTTTAAACAAATTACAATCATCTAATATAATTCCACCAGTGCAGGCTGGAGTCTATGTTACATATATCTAGAATTAAGAGACTGTAATAAGATTGCCTAATAAATGACTTATAGTACTTTTTGAAAGTTTGCTTCAAACATTATACACCAATTAGACATTTTGAAAGGCTTATCAAATACATTCAATCTATCAATGTAAGGCAGCATTCCACTAAGCAAACAGAAATAGCACTAGTAGTTTGACTTTGCAGCTAGGAAGGAGAAAATTAAATGAAACAAAAATAAAAGGCACAAATGAAAAGATGTACCAGGTTACTCAGCTTTGATCAACTACAATGATTCTATGCAATCGTAACGAGACAGAGAAACTATTTAATACTTTTGAAAATACGGAGATAGAATTATACACCTTGTTCAGTAAGTTCTCCATCCACAACTTTACCTATTTGTATCAAAAGAACGGCATCAGAAACAAATGATAATTTTTTTAGTTAAATAAAAAAAATCATCTGATTTTACCCTATTAAAATGCTCATTGTTTGGTACCTAGGCAAAAAACTCCATATTCAAGTTTTTGAAGACAAGTTCCCCTCTCATCTTTTCCCTAAAATTAATGTCCAATGAAACTTAGAATCATTTTAAGTAAGCCATATGAATGATGAAAATGCAAGGATAGAGCAAGGCCTAAGATGTAGAATTTATTTAAAAGTGATGTAACTATAAACCTTAGTAAACCATTTGTAGAATTTTGCAGCATTGTTTGTTGGTTCTCCGTCTCCGGCTCAACCACTTTCTCCTCCACCGCCAAACCACCGTCGTACGCCTCCTCCTTCTCCGTGCCCCATTCATCATCACTCGTCACCGCTCGGACACGCCACGCTAAAGTCACGAATTCGGCCGCCATCCTCGGCCTTTCGACGGGCTAGGTACAAATCCCGAGCGAAGGTGGTGGCGAAACAGAGGCTGAAGAGTTTGTTGAGGTGCGAGAGAGACACCATTGTTGAGAAAAGAGAACAGAACAGAACACCTAATTTTCATTCCAAACAACATAACAACTACCACAGTTTACAATCCAAACGTTCAAAAGTCTGAAAACACTCATAATAACCCAATCCACATCCATATTCGTAGCTTAGGGTTTAAGGAGACAACTCAATGAAATCAAATGAAACTCGCAAGCATTTTAAAGATTCAGATTAAGTAACAAACTAACTAACCTTATGCGAATTCTTTTGCTGAATTAGAAAATAGAAGCATGAATCAGTGTTGAGTGTGAGAGATTACAGTAAAATCAAGAAGAAAGAAGAAGATAAAATCATATTGTTTGTAATTTTAATTTTGAAGATATGAGAAGACAAATTTTTTTTATTATGTAGTTTGAAAATATCCATTGAAATATGAGATTTTTTTCTAGGTTACTACTATTTCAATAGACATTGTCCTTCAATACTTATTATTTTCATCTTGAACTTTTCTATGAGTAATTTTTTTTAAATAAAATAAAAAATGTATTGTGATTTTTGTTAACACTTTAAGCAACGCTTTTAAAATTGTGGTTGTTATACAAACTTTAGGTAACAACTTTAAAATTGTTGTCTTTATAAAACCATGACCTATTACAAACGGCCACGCTCACCTAGACCACAACTAAAAAACCGTCCCCTAAACTCTAGGCTACGATTTTATGCTTTAGGCCATGATTTTATGTTATTACCTAAAGTAATATTTATTGTAGTCTTAGGATTTCCACATGACATGCTAGGAATGAAGGGTATTTTGAGAACTCAATAGTCATCTTAGAAGTCTCCTTAGCTTATAAATAAGAGACTCTCATCTTGTAATTTCTAGACTTGATTGATATATGAATTTGTGTTTATGAAATTCTCAGCACATTTATCCAAGTCTCTTCTATGATACTCATTGCATTCTTAGAAACTCAAAGAAGTTGGCATAACCTCTTCCTTGCCCTTTGCACCTTGTAATCTCATGCCTAAACTAAGAACCATCATGACTATTCGGTGCTTCCTCCACAAATCTACAAGTTTTTTGCTGCCTCACATCAATCTACACTCAACACTCAAAAAGAATTCCATCATCTAAGAAGGAGCATGGAACGACTTCCATCACTTTATCTTAAAAACAACTTCAAGAAAGCTTCAAGATTCGTCCAAGAACTTGAATCCTTCCTTTCAAACTTGAATCACTTCACACACAAGCCTTACAACAACCTTTCGCAACCTAAATTCATTGCCTTACCCATTAAGAATACCTCTTCCACCATTAGGAGTTGTTTTTCTTATTCTAACATTGCCTTCAGTTTTAAATTTAAGAGTATTGTGAGAGCATTGCTCGCTAGCGAGAGGAGACCTCGCTCGGTTGGAGATTGGCTCGAGAGGGAGATCGGCGGTAAAACTTTAAAGTTGGGGAAAAATCTAGACGACGGGACACAGGAACAGATCCCCAAGGTGATAGGCATGCATCTGGACGCGTTCGCGTGGTCTGCCTCGGATATGCCAGGAATCGACCCCGATTTTTTATGTCATCGCCTAGCAATGGACCCCCAAGTCAGACCAGTCCGACAAAGAAGAAGAAAATTCAATGAAGAAAGGAGACAGGCGATCAGAGATGAGACGCAAAAACTCCTTGAGGCAGGCCATATCAAGGAGATACAGTATCCGGAATGGCTCGCCAATGTTGTATTGGTAAAAAAGAGCAATGGGAAATGGCGAATGTGTGTCGACTTCACAGATCTAAATAAAGCCTGTCCAAAGGATTCCTATCCTTTGCCGAGTATAGACGCCCTAGTGGACAGCGCAGCAGGGTGTAAGTTGTTGAGTTTCTTAGACGCGTTCTCGGGGTACAATCAAATTAAGATGCACCCCATGGACGAGGAAAAAACTGCCTTCATGACAGAACAGTCGTGCTATTGCTACAAAGTGATGCCTTTTGGGCTGAAGAACGCGGGAGCCACGTACCAGAGATTGATGGATAAAGTGCTCGCGCCTATGCTTGGGAGAAACGTGCAAGCTTACGTTGACGATATGGTCGTAACATCCTTGGAAAAAAACCAACATATAGCCGACTTAGGGGAGCTGTTCGTTACGATAGCCAAATACAAGCTAAAGTTGAACCCCGAGAAGTGCATTTTCGGTGTGGAAGCGGGAAAATTCTTAGGTTTTCTCTTGACCGAAAGAGAGATCGAGGCAAACCCTGACAAGTGTGCGGCCATTTTGGCAATGAGGAGTCCTGCTACGGTGAAAGAAGTGCAGCAGCTCACGGGTCGGATGGCCGCCCTGTCGCGATTCGTGTCTGCCAGTGGGGAGAGGGGTCACCCATATTTCCAGTGCTTGAAAAGGAACAATAAATTTGTCTGGACGAAAGAGTGCGAAAAGGCTTTCATAAAACTCAAAGAATACTTGGCAAGCCCGCCGGTCCTGTGCGAACCCCAAGTAGGAGCGCCCCTCAGATTATACTTCGCCGTAACCGAGAAGGCACTGAGTGCGATGCTCGTCCAGGATCAAGATCAAACTCAGAAACCCGTTTATTTTGTCAGCAAGGTATTGCGGGGCCCAGAAGTGAGATATCAAGCTTTGGAGAAAGCAACATAGGCAGTAGTGTTTTCGGCGAGGAGGTTGCGCCACTACTTCCAGAGTTTTACAGTGTTGGTGATGACCGACTTACCTATCCAGAAGGTCCTGAAGAAACCAGATGTGGCTGGAAGAATGGTAAAATGGGCGGTAGAGTTGTCGGAGTTCGACATCAAGTATGAGCCCCGGGGACCGATCAAGGGTCAAATCTTCGCTGACTTCGTGGTCGAATTATCTTCTGAAACAGTGCAAAGCGCCGGGGATGGTTTTCGTTGGGTACTCTCAGTGGACGGATCCTCTAACCAGTTAGGCAGTGGGGCCGGGATAATTCTGGAAGGACCCAACGGCGTGTTGATAGAACAATCCCTAAAATTCGCCTTTAAAGCCAGCAACAACCAGGCGGAATACGAGGCTTTGATCGCTGGCGTTTTGTTGGCAAAGGAGATGGGAGCAAGGGTGTTGTTGGCCAAAAGCGATTCATTGCTAATCACAGGCCAAGTGACCGGCGAGTTCCAGGCTAAAGATCCGCAGATGGCAGCTTATCTGGAGTATGTGCAGGAGTTGAGGAAGTCTTTTGTTTCGTTTGAAGTAGTGCATGTGCCAAAGGAGCTGAACGCCCAGGCCGACTTACTAGCAAAGCTCGCCAGTTCGGGCAAGGGGGGCAGGCAGAGGACCGTCATACAAGAGACCCTGAAGACACCTCGAGCGTTCGTGGCAGACCACCAAGTTCTCCAAATCTGCAAGTCAAAGGAAGGGATGGCAAGAAGTCATAAATCCCTATCTCAGGAGACCTTGAGAACGCCAAGGGTTAGAGCGCATCCAGTGGGGGAGATAAAAATGACGCAAGTTTGCGCCGTCCACGAGCCGGACACATGGATTACGCCATATCAGCAATACATCGCAGATGGCTTACTCCCAATGGACTCGGCGGAAGCTAGGAAGGTAAAAAGGAACTCCAGCAAGTTCACCCTCATCGATGGTGAGTTTTACAGGTTTGGGTTCACACACCCCCTTTTAGTATGTGTGCATGGAGAAAGGTGCACGAGAATTATGACCGAGCTTCATGAAGGGATTTGCGGGAGTCACATCGGAGGTCGAGCCTTGGCAACAAGAACCATCCGTGCGGGTTATTATTGGCCGACAATGAGAGAAGACTGCAAGAGATATGCCCAACGTTGCAAGCAGTGCCAGGAGCACGCCGATTGGCACAAGGCGCCTCCGGAAGAGTTAAAATCAATCTACAGTCCCTGGCCTTTCCACACATGGGGAATCGATATCCTGGGACCCTTCCCATTGGCGATTAGGCAGATGAAGTATTTGGTTGTGGCAGTCGAATACTTCACGAAGTGGATTGAAGCAGAACCAGTAGCCCAGATCACAACGCACAAGATACAGAACTTCGTATGGAAGAATATTGTGTGTCGCTTCGGTGTGCCCAAGCGTTTGGTGTCGGATAACGGGACTCAGTTCGCAAGTCACCTGCTGAAGAAGCTATGCGAGGACGTTGGAACTCAACAGGTGTTTGCTTCTGTGGAACACCCGCAAACGAATGGGCAGGTGGAGTCGGCTAATCGGGTTTTACTAAGAGGTTTGAAGAGGAGATTGGAGAAGGCCAAAGGGTCTTGGGCTGAGGAAGTTCCCCGTATAATATGGGCATATCACACCACTGAACAGTCAGGAACCCATGAAACCCCGTTCAGCTTGGTGTACGGGTGCGATGCAATGATCCCAATTGAAATCCAGGAAAGCTCGCCGAGATTCCAAAACTTCGTGGCAGAAGACTCGAATGCAGAAAGGAGGATGAACTTAGACTTGTTGGATGAGGTCAGGGAGGAGGCAGGGGTAAAGGCCGAGGCGATAAAGAGAAGAGTCGAGCGCAAGTACAATTCTAGGGCAAGGCCAAGACAGTTCAGAGATGGCGGCCTAGTAATGAGGAAGGCCCACCCGTACGAGATGCAGAATAAATTGTCATCCAAATGGACGGGACCGTTTAGAATAACCGAAGCACTCGGGAACGGCGCCTATCGTTTGGAAACACTGGAGGGAGGGGCGATTCCTCGCACTTGGAACGCTACCCACCTCAAGTTTTATTACAGTTGAAACATTGTAAGTAGCAGTTAACTCAAACAATCAAGTGAAAACAGTTTTTCAAGGTGGCGCTCTTTTTCCCTGAGAAGGGTTTTTTAATGAGGCCACCCAATAAAGAAAGTTCGAGTTTATCAAAGTTTTCCCAGTTATTAAGCTTGCATGATTATCATTTTAAATAATTTATCAAAGTTTCCCAGTTATTGAGTTTGCATGTTTGTCATTTTAAGTTTTCAAGAGAAGACTTTGTCGTCCTTGTATAATTTAGAGCAGATTCAGATCGCATGCATTCAGTCCAAAGTTTTAAGACCTCATCGCCACCTCGCGATCGGAGGCAAAAGTATAAAGTTTTAAGTCCTCATCGCCACTCGGCGATCGGAGGCACTAGTATAAAGTTTTTTAAGTCCCCATCGCCACCTAGCGATCGGAGGCACAAGTATAAAGTTTTTAAGTCCCCATCGCCACCCAGCGATCGGAGGCACAAGTATAAAGTTTTTAAGTCCCCATCGCCACCCAGCGATCGGAGGCACAAGTATAAAGTTTTTAAGTCCCCATCGCCACCCAGCGATCGGAGGCACAAGTATAAAGTTTTTAAGTCCTTGTCGCCACCTGGCAATCGGAGGTGAAAGTTAAGTTTAAGTCCTACTCGCTTAGAACGAGTATAGGCGAGAACAGAATAAAAAGTCCTACTCGCCTAGAACGAGTTTAGGCGAGAACAGATTAAGAAGTCCTGCTCGCCAAGAACGAGTATAGGCGAGTGTTCAGAGCAAGATGACAGGTATGTCCAGTATGAGTTAAAATCCGTGCGCCTAGTCCTTGAGCAGGGGTTAAGGGATTCCTTCGGGACGCCCCCTCCTCAAGTATGAATAGCTAGCCCCGGTACCAGAGAAAGTCCTCCTCACCCTCGAGTGAGTGCAGGCAAGATAAGGTTAAAAGCCCTCAGTCCATCCAGGGAAAAGGTAGCCCCTGGGCAATGTTGAGGCACCAGAGAAAGTCCTTCTCACCCTCGAGTGAGTGCAGGCAAGATAAGGTTAAAAGCCCTCAGTGCATCCAGGGAAAAGGTAGCCCCTGGGCAATGTTGAGGCACCAGAGAAAGTCCTCCTCACCCTCGAGTGAGTGTAGGCAAGATAAGGTTAAAAGCCCTCAGTGCATCCAGGGAAAATGTAGCCCCTGGGCAATGTTGAGGCACCAGAGAAAGTCCTCCTCACCCTCGAGTGAGTGCAGGCAAGATAAGGTTAAAAGCCCTCAGTGCATCCAGGGAAAAGGTAGCCCCTGGGCAATGTTGAGGCACCAGAGAAAGTCCTCCTCACCCTCGAGTGAGTGCAGGCAAGATAAGGTTAAAAGCCCTCAGTGCATCCAGGGAAAAGGTAGCCCCTGGGCAATGCTGAGGCACCAGAGAAAGTCCTCCTCACCCTCGAGTGAGTGCAGGCAAGATAAGGTTGAAAGTCCTCAATGCATCTAGGGAAAAGGTAGCCCCTGGGCAAGCTGAGGCACTAGATAAAGTCCTTCTCGCCGTCGAGCGAGTTCAGGCAAGATAAAGTCCTTCTCGTCGTCGAGCGAGTTCAGGCCAGATAAAGTCCTCCTCATCCTTGAGTGAGTTCAGGCAAGAACAGGATACAAGACCTCTTTGCTTAAGCAAATTGAGGCAAGTTCGAAAAGTTTTAGGTGATGACCTAGAAATACACATGTCACTTGGCAGATCAGGCAAGCGAGATGTCAGATACTAAAAATGACTCCCGCCTATTGCTCAGTAAGTAATTTTGTGTCAAATGTTATTGCTTTAGACTAACTGTTTGTTCAAGATAAGTTGATTTCCAGGAAATTAAGCATCAGTTCATGCTAAGTTAATTGGGTTGAGTAAAAACCAACCAAGTTATCAGGCGATCGCACAACAGGTAAAAGATAAATCATGAGCATAAGTTGACACGGTTCGAAGAAAGAAGTCATTACAAACAGGTTCGTTGCACATGGACAGAAGTCGAATATGTAAGTCTTTCAGAGTGTTTCTAAAGAAAATGTCAAATAAGAACAAATGAAAACGTTAGTCTGAGGGTACGATTTTGCCGTCTACCACTTCATGACAAATTGAGAACTGGGAGAGGTCCAAGTCGGGGTAAGCACAAGCGAACTGTTCCAAGGCTGCGCTAAACCCGGAAGTCAGAACGTTTGCGGCGTTGAGGTCGAGTTCTTCACTTTGCTTCTTCAGCTTTTCGTTCTCCTCAAGCGCCTGGGCAAGCTTTGTTGTAGATTCGCTCAGCTCTTTCTCTTTCTCGCTCAGTTCCTTGGCCTTTTGGTCCATGTCAACTTTGATTTTACCCAGCAGATCCTCCCTCTCAATTGACTTGGCCTCGAGCTCATCCACGTAAGCCCCTTTAGCTTTGAGAGTCTCCTCAAGGCCCGCTATCTTCTCCTGTTGATGCACGAGTTTGCCCTCGAGTTCAGTGACCTCTAAGAGTTTGGTGCTGAGCTTTTGGTCTAGTTCAGCGCTGTTTTTACGTTCGCTCCGCAACTCCTCCTTCAGAGCATTCTCTAACCGCGAAAACTCCAATCCCCGCATCGTAAGATCACGCTTAAGTTGTTGGACTTGGTCCTTCGCAACACCAGCTTCGGATTTATACTGGCCCAAGGAGTCCCTTAAAGCCTCGCCCATCATCTGGTGAAGGCGTTTCTCTACGCACTCGGTGGTCATAGCACTAAGGTAAGCGGCGTGGGCTTTCAAGACCTCCTCGATAGGGGCTGGAAGAGCAGGGATTGGAAGAGGAGTCGGGGGTTGGTTCTCGTCGCTGCCCTCATAAGTATGGACAACCAGGGGAACATCAGGACGCGGCGGCAACACGTCCGGCTCCACTACAGGTTGGGGAGACTGTTGAATGTCCGTAGTTTGCTCCGGAACGCCCCCAGCAGCTGAGGTGTTTGACGGCAAAGCATCCCCAGCACTCTCAAAGGGTGTAGAAACGCTGGGGAGATTTTCCGCATAATCTGGGCCCGTACTCTCGTTTGCGGGTAGCTCGGCGACGGTCGCCCTATTCCTTTTGCGGATAAGTCCATCTTCAGTGCTCTCGTCATCCTCCTCATCCGACACCATTATGGGATTCTTCCTCTTGGCCCTCTTTGGCGGCAGCTTCTTTCTCGAAGGGGCAGGAGGGGCGATAAGGGAAGATGAGCCCACGGGAGGAAGCTCGCCTCGGGCAACCGCAGCTTCCGCCACAGAATTCGGGACGGTTTGAGAGCCCGCGGCGAGTTTGTGGCGTTTGACTACAGAACGCAGCCTAGCCATATGATCCTTTCCCAGCATTGTGTCTGCACGAAGTGATCGATGTCCACAAATCAACACAATTACAGACACAGATAATTAGCAGTGCAAAGGTAAGCGCAGGATATGTAATGCGAACAAACTTAGTAAAGAAGTAAAACAGATTTGGCACAGGAAGAAAAATCCAGGTGGAGTGGGGGAACAGACCTATGTAAAAGTCTAGTTGACTCTCATAAAATACGAACTTGATGATCGAAGAGGTAGGTAAGGTAGTATTGGTCGAGGCAACTTCCTTCCAGAAGTGGCACAGGTCTCTATCGAGCTCACCCATTTTCTCTGGACTCCTGGCTTTCCGAAAGTGATCCTGAGAATCCTTTTTTCCCTTGTCAACCCAGTACAAGGGGAACCCATCGAGGAGTGTGGGACTCTGATCATTACAGCAAACACGAACGAACTTACCCTTCCAATCCTTATAAGATTGTTGGAAGATGGAAAGGATGGATCTCCCAGCAATCCCATTAAAGCTTACCCATAGGCGGTCCCCGGGGTTTTTGACCTCAAACAGAAATAAGAACACGTCTACAAAAGCTGGATGGCCTAAATGTGCGCAAACAATTTGGTATGCCCTGACGAACGCCCAGCCATTGGGATGCAGCTGAGCAGGGGCAATATCAAGCTCGGTAAGAAGCTCCCTCTCAAAGCGAGTAAAGGGGAACCTGAGCTTAACCTTCTTAAACACGGTTGCGTAAACAAAGCAGAAAGGGTGACCATCGTTGCCATTGCTATCAGTACAAACGGGTTCCCCGGGAAGACAAGGACGAATAACAACCTTGTCATCATGCTCCTTATGGAATGTCAGGTGGGTCTTATCTCTCAAGCGAAGAACGTCAGCCTCAGAGTTAATCGAGGAAGTCTCGTTCAGCAGGGCTGGAGGAGCCCAGGAATACAACAGTTTGTAATCAGGAATGGGGCGGACAGTGGCGTTAGTTTCTGGGGGAGTTGATTCCAGTTGGTTGAGGCGAGTGGGCGCAAGCCTCTGAGCCCGGTTTGAAAGGATGCCAGGATCTCTAGATGGGTTACGAGACGTGGAGGGGTTTCCTGACGAAGGTTGTTTGCGAGATTTCGAAGGAGGGTTTGGAGAAGGGGCGGGGGTGGCACCTGTACGAGCCATCGAGAACTGCAGGAAAGACGAAAGGAAAGTAAGAAAAGGAAGGCGGAGGGTTGCTAAAAGGAATGATTCGATTCGAAAAATAGGAAGGGAAATCAGCATGAACAACAGGGTCGTAGGAAGGGAAAGAAAACCTAAAGGCGCAGAAAAAAAAAGAAAAAAAAAAAAAAGAAGCAAGACAAAGAACAAACAGCCCACAACGTATGCGTCAAACAGTTAAGGGATGATGCAAGTTGGTCAAAATGCGGTGAGCACCAACAAAGTAATAAAGGGTTTACCTTTTTTATGATGGAAGGAGCGTACGAGGAAATGATGATTGGGGAGTCGAAGCGTTCAGCAGAGCGTATCGAAGGTTTGAAAGTAAAGCAGGAAGATAATGTAACAGTAGGGTGGCACGAGAAGTTTAGAATTTCGAAAGTCATGGGAAGCGCAAACGACACGAAATAACAACCATTGATGAGTCCACGTGTCATTTGATGAGAGGGGGTTGGTGAAGTGTCAAATCAGTAACCGGCGTGCGCATTAGCGCGCGAAGCCACGTAGATCGTCGAAGTTTAAACTTATCCTCCTCGAGTCGCCAAGGGCGATGACGTGATCAGGTAGTGCGAAGGGGCGGTCTGCAAAATGTACACGACCGCCGACGGGTCATCGTCAAACGAAGGGCTAGGCGGTCTGACGTCGCTGCGAGCAGTATGTCACTAACCGTCTCAAATGAGCTCGGGCACGATAATGCTGAAGGTTTGAATAAGAAAGCTCAAACGGGAAGGCAACCATCACAAAGGCGAAGATCGAGCAGAGCCATAAACAAGGCAATCAGAAACAGGATGTTTAAGGAATGGGAAACAAACGAAATCTAAGAAATTCACGCCGAGCGTAAAGGCGATATCGAAGTGACGTGCGCGGCATGACAAAGAACACAAGCATGCAAGATAATTTAAACAACATTCAGCATAAAGAAAAGTACATAACCAATGTTAGGGTTACAGACAAAGTTTGTAACATGTGCAAAATGGAATTGTAGTCCTATACACGTCCTAAATATCCACACAGAAAGCAAGAACACGTCACTCATCAGTGGCCCCAGGCTTCAAGCAGTGCGACGAAAAGGCCCCGTCTCCAAACCGCAAAGCCCTAGTCAGAAGAGTCCTCTGATGATCGTTTATCTTTGAACCTACGTGAAAGGAAGAAGTAAAGTATAGTAAGAGACATACGCGAAACAAGGTATTTCTGAGCGGAATCATAACAAGAAGCGGGAAGGTCATGAGAAAAGCCTCACACACATATATATCTTTTTAGAAGCTCGGCATTATACTCCAAGCTTATTAAGGCAGCCGCATCAAATCCTCCAACACCCGCCAGGATCTTGCAAGCTTCCTGGTCCCTTGAAGACAGTTTCTTAAGGGGTTTAGATTTCAAAGCTTTGGCGTCCTTTGTCCAGTACAAAGGAAAGCCGTCCAGGGCAGAAGGTACCAAGCTGGAGCAGCATACCTTAAAAAACCTACCTTTCCACCCTGTGAAAGTTTGCTGAAAAGGAGTCAAAAGAATCCTGCCAGGGACATTGCTAAGGGTTACCCACAGATTGTTTCTCTGCCTCTTCACCTCAAAGAAGTGAAGAAAAATGTCCACAGAAGGCGCGCACCCAAGGAAACCGAACAAAATGGCAAAGGCCTTCACGAAGGCCCAACTATTAGGGTACAGTTGGGCTGGAGCGGTGTTCATCTCCGTTAACAGCTCCCTCTCGAACCTGGAAAAGGGAAGGCGTACGCCGACGCCCTTAAAAACTACTTGATAGAAATAGAAGAAGGGGACCCCACTATTGGATCGTTCATCCCCGCACACCGGCTCTCCCATGGAACAAGGGAGCACGACGATGTCATCATCGTGCCTCTTTGCGAAGGCACGATGATCGTAGGAACATGCTTCCCCCACGTGCTCCCTCAGGGCCCTGGTAGAAAGTAAGCAAGAGTACTCGTCGAGTAGTTCGCTCGAAGCCCAGGGATAGAGATCCTTGTGACTCACTCGGGAGGAAGAGGGATTGGTAGACATCCTAGTGTGCACTAGCAGTAAAGAAACTGGAGGTCAAGGGTTCAGTAACGCAACAAAGGCAAGGGTCGCAAAGAAAGAACGTGGGGCAAGAAGTTCTTGGAAAGAAGGTGAATAGTGCAAGAAAGATACGAAGGAAGCAGAGACAATGAGTTGAGATGCGAGGTTTTCAAGATTCGAGCCTCATGATTGAAGCGGTAAAGCAAGCGCCTCATGAGTGGGCCACGTGTCGCGAGGTAAAGGTACGGATTAAAATGTCATTTAGTTCACTCAGAGAATGTCACATCGTCAGAGCCCTTGAGGGTACGTTGCGCTAGCGATACAGAAATTTCACGTCAGTCGATCGGAAGATGGCATGTCATCAAAACGCCGCAAGGGCAGTAGGGGGCAAGCTTTAGTCTTTTTGCTGAAAACAAGTTATCAGCTCAAGACTAGGGGGCTTGTGTACCGACCAGGTCATCGGGTATGATGACGTGGACAAGAGAGAGGTAGGTAGTCAAGAAGTCAACACAGTCGACGTATGTAAGGGCGGTGTGCTCTACCACTGAGTAAGCCGTTATCGCCGAGATGTGTCACCACCAAGATCATCGCCCATCGCCTAAGTAAGACACCGCCTAGGCAAGACATCGCCTAAAGAATCAACTCGCATGACGTAAGCATTTCACAGAGAGAGGGCCCACACGAGGGGTAACCCTAAGTTGGGCAGCGACGCTGTGGGTCCCTGTGTACAGAATAAGTGATCAAGTCAAAGGGGCACGTGGTAATGCCCACGTGCTCATTGAAGGTATCCAGGGAAGGCTGCATGCATGACACGTGTCCAATTAAGGGATTCGAACAGAATGATGGCGCGATAAATACAGCACTCAAGTTAGAGCCCAAGGGGCCATGAGGTTATACATTGCACTCCAAGATAAGGGAAGTCCATGGGCCAGATACGCTAAGATCCTAAAGATAGTGGCGCAAGGACCTTCTCCAAGGAACCCTAGATAATAGCAGGCAACGCAGAGGTAAACCCTAGTTTTCACTTATATATAGGGCGCAAATAAGCCCTAGAGAGGTACGTGTTTTTCAGTCCACAGTTACACGAGTTTAACCTAGTTCCCAGATAGACATACAGAGCGAAGACCCTAATTGTCCTTGACGGCGCATCCGCTGAGAATACAAGACAATTAGGGCAACACAGTTAAATCATACAGTTTCAGTCATTGAGATAATTATACAGTTTCTAGTATTTTGGTGTTTCTCGCTAGCTGACTTGATCGTCGGAGTGCAAACGGCCGCGAGGGCACCCCTTTGTTCTTCTTTTTTCAGGTACTGACAGACGAAGCAAAACGAAGGTGCCCTAACTCGTTAAGACAAGCCACACATAAAGACGACCCAGGTTAACCGGCCGGAACAATGATGTAATCATGTTAATTTTCAAGTAAAAAATACAGGACATAATTATAAAAAAATCAAAGTCAATTAGTATTAATTAATATTGAATGTACAAATAATATTGAAGTGTCTATCTATCCTAAATGCAAAATCCTAAAAAAAAACTAATGCAAATACTACACTTAATGCTTAAAAATGAGAAGAAAAAAATGCAAAAATAAATAAGTATAGAAAATAAAAACAACAATAATAAAATAAAAACAAAAAACATAAATAAATAAACAATGGCAGAAAAAAATAATAACTAAAAACATAAATATACAACATTAAATAGTTTATGTGAAATGAAACATACTTAATGACGAGAAGTACACAATCCAATAATGTTGGGACTTGTTCTTTTTGTGTGTCATGGTGTTTGACAATATGAACATTTTTTTGTTTGATCATGTTGTTCTCTTATGTACATATCAGTCCTTATTCAACTTGACTTAGGTCTCCCCTTTGACGTTATTTTCATGTCGGAACTTGGGCATAGTATTTGATCAGTGTATGCAGGTCAATACTCTTCATTTATGAGTTCCATCAAATAGTCTTTCGTAACATGCGTGAATATCCGGGAGGAAAAAAAGATCTGTTGCAATGTTGTTGTTTTTATTTTCTATATTTATTTATTTTTACATTTTTCTTCTTCTCATTTTTAAGCATTAAGTGTAACAATTGCATTAGTTTTTTTTTAGGATTTTGCATTTAGGATGGATAAACACTTCAATATTATTTGTGCAATCAATATTAATTAATACTAATTGACTTTGATTTTTTTATAATTATGTCCTGTATTTTTTACTTGAAATTGACATGATTACATTATCAATAATAATAAAAAAAATACTAATTTATGTTTATAGATTTTTAACTTTTATGTTGTTGTTGAGTTTAATTTTTTATTTTCTTTATTCTTAAAAAAAATTAAACTAAACATTTTTTATTTATTACTTTTTTATTTTTATTTTGTAAAAACTCATTTCTTTATTCATTAATTATATTTCTAATTATTTTAAACATTAAAAATACTTATCTTTTAATGTATTCAAAATTAAAATTATAAAATTAAAATTATTTTTTAATTTTAATTTGCTGAAGCCTTCCAATAGGCTTCTAATTATAATCGAAAATAATTAAAAAAGATAATAATAATTTTTTATAAAACTTTTGAACATGAGTATTTTATAGAAATATATAGTACGTATTTGAAGAGTGGTATTTAGAGTATGTTGCTTTAAGGAAAATTGAAATATCATCCTCAATTATAACAATTAACTTGGTAATATTTACTACAATTGTATCTTGAACAAAAATGAAATTTCATTATAAAAAAAGATATTTATTATTTTTAAAAGTTGTTAATTTAAAGAAGTTTTCCTTTTAGACAAATATTTGTTCTTTGACCGACTTGTTGAACAATCTAAAATGGATATTCAATCAACATGTAATTAATAAAGACAATAGTAGATCAACAATAATTTATAGAAGACCAAAGCTTCTAGTTACACGAACATCTTTTTAACTAATAAAGATTCAATGTGATTTTTCATTATTCCTCCTGCATTTGTATAGTTATCTTCATCTTTGTAATGCATATCGATCACACGTGCAAAGTTGACTACACGCATAAGAAAAGTCATTGGTACTTGAGTAGGAGCTAAGCATGCATCATTTATGTCCTTCCAAGCATTCTCAACTAACTTTTGTAGTTCTTCAATGGCACATTTCCTTGACACTTTATGCTGCTTCATATAGCAGGAAATGCTTGAAACAACATGTTCTCTCTGTTGTTCAAACTTCATAAACAAAAATAGAAAAATAAAAATGAATAAAAAAAAATCAATATTTAACAAAAACATATAGGATTTATTGAGATCTTACCAAATTATTATTAAGTTTACCTCTTTCATACTTTTTAAAGTTTTGCAACTGCTAACTCTTAATATAAGATAAATAAGATGTTTATTGTTAAACTCAAATTATAATTCTATTATTACTATTTCTTCTCGATATATTTTGTAAAATTAGGTGCATTTATCAATAGTCCCATAGAAAACTTTGTCACAATCTCTTTTCAGTTAAATTGATAGAAATTAATTAGTGTCTAGTACGTACCTCATCTCCGACAATGTCATCCATGATTCTACATATAGTTGTAGAAGCTGCAATAATTATTGGTTCATTTGTTGCCCATATGAGAACCTCCTCTGTTGTATCTTTCATGCCCAGGAAAGATAAAGTAATTAAGAAAGGGTAACCACTTGATATTTCTCTTACTTTCATGTACTCCTCCATTGTTGGAATGTGGTTGGTATGACACCATCTTCCCTCAGCCATGTGAGCCTGGACTAGTCTTTTCATCTAGCATTAAAGTACAAATATATAATATTGAGAAATTATTCCATACTCACTAGTGCAAAAAAAGGGTTTTACAATGTGTACAGATAACGGTTTAAGTTAGAGTGTCGTCTACAAAAATGCAGTGACAATTTTGAAAATAAGATCAACATATAGACTATAGTTCTAATTATAAATGTTGTCTATTTAAAACAGAGCATATAAACTACGATTCATGGCCAACCATTACCTATAATGGCCACTATAGACTATGATTTTTTAGGCAATTGTTGCCCTATATAGATTACGGTTATTAGGTCATAACCTTCGCTTATATGTTTTTTTATTTCCACTCTAGGCTTTTTCTTCTTTGTGCTTTCTTCTCCGCTACTTCCATTGTTGTCTTCTTTGTGACTTCTCTTTATTGTCATTGCTCGCATTCCTTGTAATGTGCCTTCCTTATTGTTTTTTATGTTAATTTTCATATTTTTTTGTGCTTTCTTGATGAATTTTTCTCTATTTTCAGTGTTGAACGAGTGCGTTCTCAGTTTTGAAAATGCTACTTGTGTTCTCTTTCCTGTCGTTGTTGTGCATCACCGCTGAAGCTCTTGAGTTCCTCTACAACCTCTATTTCTTTACCACAACCTTTGTCCACCATCTTGAGTTTGCACAACCTAAAGTCGTTCTCTCTCAAAAATTTCTCAACATCAAACTTGGATAAAAAAAAATAAGGACAAGATTGAAGAAAACATTTTAGGATCATGTAAGCTATAGGTGATTGTTCTATATATAATCATTGTCTTTAATGGTTTAATAGACTATGATTGTGTGGTCGTCGTCTATAATTCAAAATTATAGACAATGTGTACATAGATTACGAATCTAAAACCGTAGTATCATATGCATATTTTGGCAACTGCACATAGTAGTAGTAAATCCAAATTCCTTGTTTGGTCATTAAATAGGATTGGTGATGTTTTTAGATGAAAATTTATTTTTTTACACCATTAATATTGTACATAAGAAATATCTACTTTCTATACTCCACACACAATTCAAATTAGTTGGAAAAAAGATATTTAGTTTATATTTTTTATGCAAATACAAAAATAAAAAAATAAAAAAGAAATTTTGATTTAACTTCTTAGTATCAGTTGAATAAAGAATAAGAAAAAATTAATGAAACTATAATTACCTCTTTCTTGGCATACTTCATAAAATATACTTTTCCTTGCTTTCTCATCTCTTTCTCAATTTCTTCATAAACATCCAAAATTGCCTTATAACATAATTGCATGTATTTTGGCAGATCAACCAAGCAACAAATATCCCACCTGCAAGTCTTGAGAAAGTTATCTTTGATATATTGGAAGAATTATGCTAAATATATACTATTATATGTCATTTTGATGTGTCGAACCTCTCAATTGCACTGGTGAAAAGCTCAAGTTCTTCAATGGTTCCATAAGCATCATAGAGGTCATCAATGATGGAGGCTAGAGCTATTGCTTTTGTTGTTATCCATCTATAATATTGTGGTTCAAAGTAGACCCCCAAAATCCAAAAACAACATTCTACGATCCTATCTCGTGTAAAAGGTAAATTGGTTGATACATTTAAATCTTTAGTCCACCATCTGCATCACAAAAAATTGCACTAAGATTCCAAAGACAAGAACAAAAATCTTTAACTAATATTCATTGAATTATGCAACGAAAGGTAAATATGTGTGAGGAAGACATTACCTGGTTAGACTGCTGACTTCTTTCAAATGTAGCTTCTGCAACATATTAAAATCTAATTTTGCAAATGTTAACAATTTTTCATCATGAGATGGATCTTCTTCGTAGTAAGACATATAATATGTTGCCTCCAATCTAGGCAAACCTCTTCGAAGTGATTGTTTTAAGCTATGTTGCACTCGTGCCACATGAGAACAACTTAATTGGGTGGTTATAAACTTCGTTAACTGCTCGAAACTGAACTTATGTGCTTCTTCAAGCATATCTTCTCCATGACATCTTAGTCCTGCTGCTTCATACAAGCTTAACATTCCTTGAATATCATCATCTAAACTTTCCTTAAACTTTCCGGTTTGGTCTTGGAATTTACAAAATATACCTGTTTAATTTATAAACATGTGTTAATTTCAAGATATTTATTTGATTATATAATTATTATAAGGGATGCTACCACACAACCAACTTACACAAATTAAAATCAAACTATTTACATAAGTTGGTTTGAGTCACCCTATAAATCCAATCTTAAAAGTGAAATTTGTTTTGAAAAATAATAATTGTTTGTATAATTTAAAAGAAATTAAAGCTTATTTTGGATCAAATTATATTTATTAGTGGTTAGAAAATTTTGATAACCAAGAAATATGCAAAATCCGATGTATTTTTCTTTTTTTTTTTCAAAATCTATATACCAAACAAACTTGGTAATATTAATAATATTAACAAAAAGTAATGAAATATACCTGTGATTCATATTCCACTATGGAAAAGCGAGAGAGAATAGAATTGTAACCAAGAGTTAGAGATAATGATTAAGAGTGGGACCATACTTCCTTACCCATAATATTTATAAGTCATATTTATAAAAATGTTGTCTTTTTATTTCTATAATTGAGAAAAGACCATATTTTTATTGGTTTAAGCAACCCTTATTCTAATATAGTTTATTCATTACTAAAGACAACACTTTAAAATTGTGGATTAAATATAAATAGTTTATAAGTCATGGTCTTTAGTAGTTCATATGTACACACTAAAAAAAAGTGTAGTCTTTTTATGTTTAAAAAACACTTACATACAGGTGGACTTAGTGTTGCATAAGACAAAAAAAATGTTATAATTTAAAAAATGTGAATTAAAGTAACTATATTTTAAAAGTCGTTTTCTATATTAAAAACAACTTTAATTAAATATAATTTAAAATACTCATAATTAAAGATTGCATTTTATTATTTTAAGTCATAATTTTTAATTTATTTTTTTCTTCCTGAAAAATGTTATTTATAATAATTTATTAATCATATTTATAAAATTATAATTGTTTTACTTTTTAGAACACATTTATACAAGGTGACCAAGTATTGTGTAGTCTAAAGTAAATAATAAATGATATAGTGAGTCTATTTTTATATTTCTCTTACATATTTAACTTCATCCTTACTTTAGTTAAGAAACTCATTATTTTATTCCACTACTTTGTCCCTCAAACCACGTTTTTTCAATAGTTAGATTTTTAGCCAAAATTATTAAACTTTACAAGTTTTTCTATTCTTCCTTTTCTTTTGTTTAAAAAAATTGTAGACACGCATCCTACCTCATGGTCTGTTTCAAACCAACTTGAACTTGATTAACTCATTTATGATTCATCTGCCCAAGAAAAGCTCAAAATTTGATTGGAGCAAAGTATTTAAATTTGTTTAGACTTGTTTGTATATAGTTCACTCGACTACAAACAAAGACATCCATGATGTGATGATGCAATGCAACTAGTACCAAAGTAGCCCAAAGAGCAAACTCGAAGAATAAATTTAGTAGCATCACAAAAGAAGTTATTGTTTTTGAAAAAAAAATTGGTTAAAAGTTGATGAACACATACTTGAAGAAATGCGGTATCCATGCTGTCTGAGCAACCTAAAGAGTAGAGCCGTATGGTAAAGATTATCACTATGAGCTATGATATTATTGTCCTTTGTTGAAATGTCATAAATTTGACAAAGAAGAGTGTCAATTTCGTGCTCAAAATGGTAAGAGACACCCAAACGTTGGACATAATCAATGAAGTTCAATTTAAAAGAGAAATTGTTATGATCAATAAGTGAGACAAGGATCTTCATCACGTCCTCTTTTAATAGTTTAGCTTGTTGAATGTGGCTATCACTTTCCTGCATGAAATAAATTAAATGTAAAATACATGATTTTAGCTAAAGAGATTGAAAATGAAAAATGACATACAGCGAAAGTAGGAACGTAGGAAAGGAAGCGATCGCCCCAAATAGAAGGATGAAAATTTGCAATGGGTCGAGTGAAAGGAGATTTTGCACCATTGGCAGAAGTTGGAAGTGATAAGCTTCCGTTAGACATGGTTTGTTGCATATAATGTAAGTGACTTTTTGGTGAAAAGGAGGTGTATCTCTTAGCTTTCAAATGTTGAACAACAAACAACCCAACCTCTTACATTTATAAGAAACCAAAGTTATTTGGAGAAGGTAGTGAGATAAAAGTAGCCTCATTTATGAATATCTATAAATTTAGTGTAATTTTATAATATATCTAAACCTTTTATTGATCTCCACTATTTTACCGTAAATATTTTTTCCCTTTTTTCATTAACTGTAACTCCATATTTATGTCTAATTTTAATTCTACCACGTGAACCATGAGTCATGAAACTTAATAAAAATTAACGTGATATAATTTATAATCTATTCATATTTGAAAATAATGTTTTTTTCTTATCAGCAATTTGAAAATAAGGTTGATACGAAACTGTTGATAATTAAAGAAAGAAATTAGAAATTAAGAATTTTATCTTCAAATATCTATAAATTTAATGGTCTGCACTATTTTCGTAGGAAACACGTTTCTTTCGCATGGATTTATAGTGTATGTTGAAAAAGTACATGCGAAAAATGCAGACAAATATATACATCAATGACTTGGACTCCTTTATTTTGTCTAATGTCCCTTATAACAATATCATTCACTAGCCCACAAATAAATGAAGTGGTGGCTCCTAATTTTGGGTCACTTGGCAGAGACTCTAATATTTTTACATTTTCATTTGACAACCAATAATATTATTATATTATTTTAAAATTTTATTTATTTTTAATTTTATTAGATAAATATAATAATTTATTATTAAAAGAAATTGTAAAAGAAAAGTGAGAGAAAAAGACCGAGTGAAACAAATTCTTGTTTTTATTCTCATCATGCACATATAAGATATAAGTTCATGATATCATTTTATTTTGTTGAATCACTTACTATCATAAATTTTTATTTTATTAAGGTAACTAAAATCTTTGTAACTAATTAGATATTAATTAATTAATTATCAATTTAAAAATTAGTTTATAAATTTATAAACTATTTTAAATATTAATAACTTTTTTAATTTATAAAATAATATCTAATTTAATTAATATAATATTTTTTATTTTTTATTTTTAAAATTGATTTTTATTTAACAACTTTTTAATAGTGATTCTTAAAAAATACTTAAATTGTTCTCTAATACTCGTGGTTGTGAAGTTTACTTACAAGTTCTAACTCATTTTCTATCCTAGAGGGATATGAGAATTCAAATAAACAACTTCTTTATCATTGACTATAAGAAAACAACACATTTTTAAACTAATAAATTAGTTTACATAGAATTCTTTTTATTAAAAATAAGTAAAATAAATTAAATAATAAATTTTAAGAATAACTCATCCCTTATATACAGGTTTAAAATTCAAATTTAATTTTTTTTAACGTACATACCAACTTAAAATGAGTTTAAACCCTCTAGAACAGAAATAAGCAACCAAGTAGAAATATCATACATAATTCGTATTCTTATCACTTACCTTGCAAAATTCACAAAATTTTAAATAGCTATTATATTAAAATATTAATTGTATTTATTTCACATAATAATCCATATGAGTAACAACTTTAAGAACTAAATACCTTTTTTCATGAACTTGTATAACTCAATTATATATAATGTAAGTTGTTTAGTATTTATATGATAGTCATTAGTGCAAAAATGACTTATTTCGACATTACATTTAAGACGTTTTTACGGTCAGACACTGTCTGTCCCTCAAAACGTGGTGACATTTTTTAAATTAAGTTTTTCTAAGAAGACGACTATTTAATTATGTTGTCTTCTTACTGTTAGAATGTATGGCTTTAAACTAGAGGGGGGGGTGAATGGTTTAAAGAGGGTTTTCGCAAACTTTTAAGTCAAGAATGAAATTACTTTGAGAAACACTTGAATCAGAATTCAGTTTTCAAAAACACAAAGCAAATAAGCACAACACCAGAAAAACAATCGGTTGTTTATACTAGTTCACAAATATCAAAACTGAATTTAAAGAGATTAAGGATAGAGAAAATGCACACAGAGGTTTATACTGGTTCACTCTAAACCCAGAGCTACATCCAGTCTTCTCAGAAACCAATGGGGAAACCACTAAGCAATCAACCCTAGATTACTTACAACACAACCAAAGAAGTGACCTTGATCCCTTCAAGACACACACTCCCTTTGGTCCAGCACAACAACACTAAGAATGTTGATCTGGATCCCCTCAAGAACACACAACACTTCTCAGCAAACACACAAGGTTTCTTTCAAAGATACAAAGGATTACACTTGTTACAGAACAAATCTGAAATCAATACAAGATGAAAATCCTATCTCACACTCTTTGATCAATGCAATCTCTAAGCAATTCTCAACTTTTCAAAATCTCAAAACTGTTAAAAACTCAAATCTGTTTTTCTGTATTTAATCAAAGTTTTTGTTTGTTACCAAATCTTAACAAACTATTCACTGCATTTAAAGATTGGTCAAAGCATTAAAAACTGGAGCGTAAATAGTTAGAAAATCATTTAATGCTCAGTCAAAGCACAAAACAGTTTTCTGTTATGGTCCCAAAACAAACAATCGGTTGTTTCCACGAATCAATCGGTTGTTTTGGTTTGACAGCAAGTCAACCATTTAAAAACAGTTTTCAACCTTTCTAAAAACACCTAAGTATAAAACAATCGGTTGTTTCGACAAAACAACAGGTTGTTTTTCACTTAGTTTGAAAAACACTTTTCTTTTAAAAGGATTGAGAATGCTTATGCTTTGGATTCAATCAAGAGTGGATTATACATAAAGTCTACCCCAGATCCTATCTAAAAGACAACTCAACAACAGCAAGCACATCTAGCCTTTCATCAACCTTCAAAGGGTTTGAATTCTTCAAAGCTTGAACACACTTGGTTCAACACTTACAACAAAATGTGATGTAAGAAGGCAACTATGAGGTAAAGTCACCCTATCGGTACTAAATTTTTAATAAGAATTTAATTATTTTGAAAATTTAAAATTATTGCTAATTAATACAAATACTTTTTAGACCCCTTTTTTTCATAATCCCATTCTCATAATTCAAAGACCACTTCTTGGTAGGCCTAGTTTGTTAATTAAAAAGATGAAGCAAAAAAAAACAATGTCTTTATAAATCAAACTAACTTGAAGTTTTTAACTAGATTGATGGTTATTAAAATAAAATATTTGGGATGAAGATAAGGGAGTTGAGGATTAGGAAGTAAACTTTGGAAAATCTAACCCTTCATAAAATACTATAAAATGTAGATGCAATATTTTTTTCCTTACAACTCTTAATCTTATTTTTCTAATTTTGTTCTCCTTAAAAGTTCATCCAAAAACACAGATTTTTCACATAAAAAAGTTGCATATGTATGATGTGTATCTAACAACATAGTTTATGTGTCGATAATAATGTTATTTTGTTTCACATCATTACCACTTAACATCGTTCGTGTCAATTTAATATAAGGGATCAAATTGCTTACTTTAAAAATTTCAGAAAAAAATGACTTTTTTTAAAAAACTATTAAAACAAATTGACTTTTGACTCTTAATGTAAAAACAAAAAAGTAATTTAGCATTTTTTACATTGGAGACTCATTTCCTCCTTGTGTGTCGGATTCAGTTGGTCAATACGATGATTATTGGATTTCTAGCTTATAACTTTAATATGTATAAATGCCCTATTTCACTTCTTAACCAAGTTAAGCAGTGATGTCTAAATTTTATTTGGACTGGTGATATTCTGAAAAAAGGCATAGTGATATAATCCAAGAAGACAAACAGATGACCAAGGATTCAAGAGACAATTCACACAGTCAACAGTCATCTCAGCAATCAAGTCAAGGCCCCACCAAAGATCTGACAAACCTTACCAGAAGAAGAACGGGGCATACACTAGAACATCAACTATTCTTTCTTCTGGTCTTCTTAAAAGTAAAAACATGTTGTAAATAATTTGGGCTCACTTTTGGGGTCCAAATAGTATAATAGGCTAGAGTAGGTTCATTTAGCATAACAAGGGGGTGTATTTATCACTTTAGCTTGTGCCTAGTCCATTAGGGTTAGAATATAGCCCTAACTTCTAGAAGTTATGCCTAAGGGATGGTTTTGACCATGGTTAACACCCTAGGCAGTCCCTCTCCCCTTCCTTTTCTACCTCTCACTTATCTTGCCCTCCAAGTTACTCCTTCCTATTAAATGGTGCCTTCCTCCATGTATTTACACATTGAAATTTTAAGTAAAGAAACTCTATTTGAGGGAATTGAGATTCAGAGTAATCCTTTTTATCTGGGTCTTATCTTGGGTGGGCAGTATCCTAAGTTGCGACTCTAAGTCTTATATTGAGTGAGTGACATCTCAAATGGAGACTCTTTCATCACTCATCTTGGAGTCCCTCTGCTCCAAGTGGCGTGAATTCACTTTCTCATCCATAAGTTCTTTTCATCCCTTCATCTTTTTCCTTCTTTATTCGTTCCATTATCCATTTCCATTTCATGTTCTTTAATGTTCCTTCCATTCGGTCATTCTTTATCATTTTAGTCTTGTTTCGTTTCCTTTTTCATGTTCTCTTCAATTCTGCACCTTTGCATCATTGTCACCATATTATTGTGTTTTTCTCTTTGTCCTTGTCAAGTGAACATTCACAAATAACCACTTGGTTAAGTTCGTGTCCAGTGGGGATATTCTTAGGGTCCGCACCTTTAAATTTCTAAAATCCAAAATCTAAACAAAAGTGAAACCTTTAAAATGTGCAATCTAAAATCAACTCACATCACATAGTCACCGTGAAATGGGATACAATTTGTTCTCTCCTCTTGAGAATGGAGGTTTGAAGATTATTCATCTTCATCATGACAATAATGCATATATTCTTAAGTTTACTTGGAACTTTGCTTATAGCAACAAGCCTTGGTCTTTTCTGTAGGTTTCTTAAATTAAAAGACGAGTTTAGAATGGTTTATAGATCCTCATCTCTGTAGCTTGGAATTATGCAGTTTTATTTTACTATACTTGATTATACTTCTTAGACTGTTGGTACATGTTCTTTTATTAATTTATGGAAATGATAAATGGTGTTATACTACTTCTTTAGCAAATATTGCAGGGTAATCTGATGGTGCTAGCATTCCGGATACAGTCTCTCAGTTTTGGACAAGTTGAGATTGGAATATTCTCTTATCTTTACCGCAGATGCCTTATTCTTTTAATCATATCATGATTAGGGAGGAACATGATATTCCTAATTGGATTCTAGATGAGTCTGGTCGTTTCATTCTTAAATTGGCTAGGATTTTTTCTTAGAACCAGAAGTTTCTTGTGGTTGGGCTAAATTCATTTGGTCTTCATCTATTTCGCCTTCCAAAACTTTAGTACTCTGGAAAGTTTTTCATAGGCGGATTCCTACAAATCAACATATTCAAAATAAAGGTTTGCATATATGTTCTATGTGTACGCTTTGTGAAAAGCATGAGGAATCTATTTAGCATTTATTTTTTGAGTTGGGTTCGACAGATTTTTCTTACTTCTCTTTTCTCTAATAAGGATGATCTTCTTTCTTTTATTAAGAGTGATGGTAGTCCTTTGGCTAAATTGATTAAGCTTGCTATGATAACTTTTTCTATTTTGAAGATATGGCGTATGAGGAATTATGCTAGATTTCAGGATAAGGTTGAGGTTTCTAGGACTATTTCAGTAATTAAAGATTTAACTTGTCTAGTGGAAAATTCGTCTAAAGCTTCAATGAAGAATGATATGTTGGATTTCAACATGATTAAGTTTTTTGGTATTAATCGTCGTAGTCATAAAGTTCTTTGTCCTCTTCCTATTAGATGGAAGTTTCCTTCATCAGGATGAGTTAAAATTAACACTGATGGGGCTGCTAGGGGGTATTCTGGTCTTGCTACTTGTGGACGTATTTTTCGTGGGAGTATGGGGGAGTTTATTGGTTCTTTCTCTGCGTTTCTTGAAGTTCAGACTGCTATGGTTGCTGAGTTTTATGGAGTTATACATGCTATGGAGGAAGCTCAAAAGATGGGGCTTACTAATGTCGAGCTTGAATGTGATTCTGCTTTGGTTTGTGTTGCGTTTACTGCTAGGACTAATGTTCTGTGGATGTTTCATAATCGATGAAATACTTGTCTTAATTACTGTGGGAAAATCAAGTTTAGGGTCACTCATATTTTTCGTGAAGGGGATGCGTGTGCTGATAAGTTGACTAATTTAAGATTTATTCATAGAATCATTTCATTGGTATAATAGGCTTCTATCTAGTTTGTTCCTACAGTTCTTTATGAATAGGTATAGTCTACCTATGTATCGTTTTTGTTAACATATGGGTTTTAGTCTAGTTCCCCCATATTTTTGTATTTCCATTTCTTTTTCTTTTTTTAATAATAATACTTTTTTCATGTGATGACATATGATTGTTGTTACTTGAAGTATCAATCTAGCTCAGATGTCAAGTTGTATAGTGATTCCTAATATGAAAACTTTTACAAAATAAAAATAAAAAATATAGGTTTATTAAGCGAGTCGACTGATAAAATTACTACTTTAAGAAAAAAAAATAGAAATTAAAAACTCGAAATCCAATTTGAATTTCAATAATAAATTATCAAATTATACGCAATTATTGTATGCAATATTGCACGATATTGTACCCAATTATATGTAATTAATTTAATAATGATAGAATCTCATGACGAATGGATCCCTGCCTAATTAGATTGTAATTTGGAGAGAGAAAATCTCCCTACACTGGTATATATTCCCTACACATGAAGTGATGTAAATACACACATAAGAGAATAAGAAATATCTTTTTTTCTTACCATTTTTTATATATCATTTTCTTATATGGTATCAGAGCACCGATCTTGGTGCCCTGACAGCCTCTCCATTTTTATCCCCTAAATAAAAGATCATGTCTGGCAAAAAAGGCATCAGTAACGATTCCGATAGAAATCTCGTACAAGGCTTCAGTGCCGAGCAAATTCAACAATTGGCAAAAGCTAGAAACCTCGTACAAGACTTCAATGTCGAGCAAATTCAGCAATTGGCAAATGCTATTTACTCGCTCAACAATAAGGGTAAAAGTGACACGTTTATTAGCTCTGCAAGTCTACTTGTCCATAACTCGTCTTCTAATTCTGCTTTTACGAAACCATGGATTTTGGATAGTGGAGCAACCAATCACATTGCATCTGATTCACAATTTTTCACACACACTTCATCATCATTTATTCCAAATGTTAATCTGCCCACAGGCTCAACTGCATCCATCTCATCTACAGGCACAATTAAATTCAATGACAAAATCACTCTCAAAGATGTTCTTTGTTTTCCTTTTTTTAATTTAAATCTCATGTCTGTTAGTAAGATAACCAGTTCACTAAATTGTTGTCGTTTTTATTCCACATGGTTGCGTTTTGCAAGACTTGGCTACTGGAAGGATGATTGGCTCGGGTAAACAACACGCAGGCTTATACTATATGTCCCCTCTTCCAAACCAAGCCCACGCATATCAAATTTCGACCGACCCCGATTTATGGCACAAGCACCTCGGACATCCTTCTCCGGCGTGTCTACAACTTGCATCTTCCTTACTACCTATCAGTTAAAGTCTCATTCTCATTCATAATAATTGTAGTATTTATCCCAAAGCTAAACAGACAAGGCTACCCTTTCCTTTAAGCATAATAAAATCTCATTCTCCATTTAATCTATTGCATTGTGACATTTGGGGTCCTCATAAAACCTCAACTCATTTTGGAAAACGTTTTTTCTTACTATAGTCGATGACTATACTAAATATACTTGGTTATTTCTTATGAATAACAAGTCTGAAACCCAACATCTCTTAGAAACATTCATTACTTTTGCACAAAATCAATTTCAGGCATCTATTAAAACCATCCGCGTTGACAACGGATTGGAATTTATTTCTATGCGTAATTTTTTTCTCAAAAATGGTATTGAATGTCAACGCACTTGTGTCTACACTCCTCAACAAAATGGAGTAGTAGAACGCAAACATATACATATTTTAAACACAGCACGAGCCCTCCTACTTCAGTCTCATTTACCATTAGAATTTTAGGGGAATACGTTTTAACTGCCACATATATCATTAATCGTTTGCCAACACCTTCACTAAAAATTAAATCACCTTTTGAGATGCTATATAATCGCCCACCTTCACTTTCTCACTTAAAAACTTTTGGTGGCCTCTGTTATGCAACTGTTGTTTCACCTAAGCAAAAATTTGATATGCGTGCTCGACAGTGCATCTTCATTGGTTATCCTCTCAATCAAAAAGCATACAAATTATTTGATATAGATGCAGACACTTTTTTTACAAGTCGGGATGTCATCTTCCATGAAAGTGTTTTCCCATTTTGCCAACAATCCCAGTCGCAATCCTCACCTCCATTACAAGGTATTTTGCCCACTATTGACATTGACTTACCCACTCCTATCCAACATTCACTCGATCAACCTTTTTCTCCTACTCGTCACAATGCACCTGAACCTCTAGCAAACCAACCTTCTTCTCCTACTCGTCATAATGCACCTAAACCCCCATCAAACCAACATTCTTCTCCTACTTGTCACAATGCACCTGAACCTCCAGCAGACAAACCTTCTTCTCCCACACCAGGAAGTCTAGCCCCCATTACTGAACCTTCTCCAACCGACCTTTCTATTCGACGATCCAGTCACACATCAACCCTACCTTCCTGGCTTCAAGATTACGTAACGGGATCCCAAGCCAATCATTCGACCACTGCCCAAGACTGGCCGAATGGAACCAGGTATCCTATGCATCATTTTCTTTCTAATTCACGATTTTCTTCTACACATAGTGCATATCTTGCTAACATCACAGCCACCAAAGAACCTCACACTTATGCACAAGCTATCCTTGATCCAAATTGGCAAAAAGCAATAGACGAAGAGCTTTCCGCCTTGCAGCTAAATCAAACGTGGACCTTGACACTGTTACCCGCTGGGCAGAAACCCATCGGATGCAAAGGGGTCTATAAAAAAAAGTACAAATCAGATGGCAACGTTGACAGATATAAGGCGCGCCTTGTCACAAAGGGGTACACTCAGATTGAAGGTGTCGACTACTCTGAAACTTTTTCACCAACAACAAAATTAACAACTTTGAGGTGTCTCCTCACCATTGCAGTAGCCAGAAATTTGTTTACTCACCAGCTAGATGTGCAAAATGCCTTCTTATATGGCACATTGCATGAAATTATTTACATGGACTTGCCACCTGGGCATCATCGATAGGGGGAGAACATTGTATGTCGACTCAACAAATCCTTTTATGGTCTCAAACAGGCATCCCGGACATGGTTTTCAACATTTTCTCACGTGATTAAATCTATAGGATTTCAACCGTCCAAGACAGACTACTCTTTATTCACAAGACAAAATAACACATCATTTACTGCCATTTTGATTTATGTGGATGATATTCTTTTGACAGAAAATTATTTGACAGAAATTCAGCGTGTTAAAGATTGTCTATTACAACAATTTCGCATTAAAGATCTTGGAGACTTAAAATATTTTCCAAGGATTGAATTTTCCCGTTCCAAAGTTGGTATTTACATATCACAAAGAAAATATGCGCTTGATATTTTGCAGGATACAGGACTCACAGGTGCTCCTCTAGACAAATCTCCAATGGAGCAATACCTAAAAATCACACCAGACGATGAAGAGTTATTAAAGGATCCATTCAAATACAGGCAACTCGTGGGACGACTTATATACCTCACGGTTGCTCAGCCTGACATAGCATTTTCGGTTCGGACCCTGAGTCAATATATACAGGATCGACGGAAACCTCATTGGGATGCCACAATTCGAGTCCTAAAGTACATCAAAGGATCACCGGGACAAGGATTGTTATTGCCATCCGAAAACAATCTGACATTGACAGCTTATTGCGACTCAGACTGAGGAGGTTGTCAGACAACTCAGAGATCAGTATCTAGGTATTGCATTTTTCTTGGTTCTTCTATTATCTCATGGAAGTAAAAAAAACAGACAAACGTATCAAGATCATCAGCGGAAGCAAAATACCTGTTTGGTTGCGATATCTATTGCAGGATTTAAAGGTGTCATGTAACTTTCCAGCTCAACTTTTTATGTGACAATCAAGCGGCATTGCATATAGCAAAAAAACCTAGTATTTCATGAACGCACAAAACACATTGAGATAGACTGTCACATTGTGCGAGAAAAATTACAAGCCGAGATAATCAGTCCTTGATGAGAATAAAAAAGATGTTGTTAATAGGAAGAATGGACAAGAGTCAAAACATCTAAAGTTGTTCTTATTAGTATTTTCAAAAGATGAGGCCCAAGCCCAAGAAGCCCAAACCCAAAAAGGCCAAGCTAAGAAGCCCAAGCCCATCCATGAGGAGCAAGGCTAGAGCATTGAGTGAAGAACATCATTTAATGAATCTTGTAATTTCTATTGTTTAGTAGGTATGGATATTAAATAAAATGTGTGAATAGTTAGGGGGGTGTAGACGCATTTTAGGAGGTGCTGAAAATAGGAAGTGGATCACACTTACTTCATGACTAGGTGGCACCAATTTGCATTTGAATTTGGAGGGAACTTTGAGTTTCATTTGTGTTTCATTTCAACCCTCTTCTATTATAAATAGAGAGGTTGGGCTCTTGTAAATTCAGAATTGGATAATTGATATAGAGAAACTCTACTCATTTGGAGAGAGATTTGTGTGAGATTTGGATCTCCTTGCTTAGTCTCATCTTGTGAGCTTTTGGAGAGCTTCAAGTGGCGGCTTCCTTCACTCATCTTGGAACTCCATCACCAAGTGGCGTGAGCAACTCCAATTCCCATTCCAGCCGATCTTCAATCACCTAAGTCTCATTCCTTTCATCTTCATTTCTGTTTTCAATCGGTAGCCTAGAGTTCTTAATTGTTCTTCATCTTTTCACCGTTTAATTTTGTGTTCATATGCTGTTTCTTAAGTTTCTGTTCGGTGCTTTGTGTTCTTGGTTCAATTTTGATTTGTAATTTTGTTCCATGGATGTTCATAAGGAGGTAGCACTCTTATTTGAGTTTGGAACGTCATTTGGACGGTTATGTCTCCATTGATGATTCCTTAAGCTTCCTTGAGTCCAATTCTGTTTTGTTCTTGCTTTCCTTTCAATTCCGCCAAGTGTTTGTGATAAGGACATGACACTCATTGTTCAATGAGTTTGGCTTCTCTCTTGGATGGCATTATCCTCCATTAAGATGACCTTAAGTCTCCTTAATGTTGTGTGTCTTGTTAAAGTGTCAATCTAACTCGTATCATGTGGTATCTAGAACTATGGTTGTGTGCAAAACAATTTTTGAGTTGCTGGACACTTTGATTCTGTTTTGTGTTAGTGATTCTGCTTTTTCTGTTTTTTGAGTATTTCTTGCTGTTTTAATTGGTACAATTCATTGTGCTTGAGTCTTTTTAATTTTTGAATCCCTACTTGTTTTGTCTAGTCATGTTTTTTCCTATAATGTCATCAATTCCTTGTAGTACTTTTCTTGCTATCTTTGGTTGATTGCTTTTATTTGAGTACAAATTTTGGTTTCTGTTTTTCTTGATCCTTTGGTGCATTTTCTTTTTAGTATTGAGTTCATGCTTGTGTATTAGATCTATACACCACATGATACGAGTTGGATTGACACTTTAACAAGACACACAACATTAAGGAGACTTAAGGTCATCTCAATGGAGGATAATGCCATCCAAAAGAGAAGCCAAACTCATTGAACAATGAGTGCCATGTCCTTATCACAAACACTTGGCGGAATTGAAAGGAAAGCAAGAACAAAAATGAATGCTAAAAACAAAATTGGACTCAAGGAAGCTTAAGGAATCATCAATGGAGACATAGCCGTCCAAATGACGTTCCAAACTCAAATAAGAGTGTTATCTCCTTGTGAACATCCATGGAACAAAATTACAAATCAAAACTGAACCAAGAACACAAAGCATACTTGACAAAGTCTTCTTTAACTTGAGTTTGATTCTCAACTCCTGTTCTGTTTCTTCAAAAATATGCAAAAGTGCCTTATAACCTAATTTCATATATTCTGGTAGATCAACCAATGAGGAGATAACCCACCTGCTAATCATTAGAAAGTTTACTTTAATTTTGTATAAAGAATAAGATTAAAAGAGACTACTATATCCCTATAAGAATATTATTAAATAAAAATCATTTTTAGAAAATAAAAATAATTAATTATTATATTAATTAAATTAAATACTATTTTAGAAATTAAAAAAAATATTAATATTTGATATAATTTTTTATTATTAATAAATATTTATTTATAGTTTTTAAAATTATTATAGATATTTTTAATCTCTTTCTTATATAGTTTTCTATTTTAAAAATGTAAAAAAATGCACTATAGTATCGTTCAAATTAACTTAATTTTGATGAAGTAATTTTCATTTAGGTTGTGCGATAAAAATTTCTAAATTTAAATTTAATAAAAATTTACAAATTGGTTTGAACTTATCTTTCTTCTAAACTTGACTACATGACATTTCTATAACACACGTGCAATTTCAATATGTTCATGGAATCAGTTCTACAAACCGGAACATGAGGTATAATGTATTAATTTTGTTTAACGACGGAAATTCTTTAGGATAAATTGGGTTGGAGTATCCCAAAATATCCTTTTTTTATTATTTTTTTTATAACAAGAAACAGTGTTATAATGAAAAGTGTAAACACAGATGAGGAATTAAAGATGAACGTGGTAAGATCATACCTGATGAAATACGATATCCTTGTTGTCTAAGCAAGCGGAAGAGCAAAGCAAGATGATGAAGATCATCATCTTAACTTACTATGTTATTCTCCTTTGTTGAAATCTCATAGATTTTATGCAATGCTTCATCAATTTCATGTTCAAAATGATAAGAAACACCCAAACACTGGACTAAGTTGATGAAGTTTAATTTGAAAAGGAAATTGTTATCAACATGATGAAAACATACAATCACTAATACTTGAATTTTCTCTAAAAAAAACACTTTTCTTCGTGTATTTCTCTTTCTATTGTATTTCTTTATGCGGTGTAAAGAGCATCCTATTTATAGGCTTTAGGAAACTCTTCTAGAAAAGTCTTCATTATGGTCTTAGAACTCCACTAACAACATAATAAAATCTATTGCCAACTTAATTGTTGATTTGTTGTCAACTTGAGTCACAGTTGCACCTAGTTTCTTTAGCTCCATCTTGCTCAACAAGTTTCTAAGCCATATCGCATGACATACACACCAAGATGCTGCCACATATTCAGTTTCACACATCAATAACGTCACGATCGGTTGCTTCTTTGAAAGCCAAGAAAATGTCGTGTTGTCCATAAAGAATACATATCCCGATGTACTTTATTGATCATCTATGTCTCCACACCAATCACTGTCAGAGTAACTCACCAACTTGTAATCTTCTTCTTTTGAGTAGAACAATCCAAATGATACAGTACCTTGAATGTACTGTAGGACTCTTCCAATGTGAGTAAACTGGTTCCTCCATAAATCGACTTATGATGCCGACACTTAATGAAAGATTCGACCTCGTGCATATGAGATAATGAAGGCTTCCTACCAAACTCCGGTATCTACTTGCATCGATTCTCCTTCATTGAACTTTGAGAGTTTTGCACCTGGTTCCATTAGTATTGATATTGGGTTAAACTTTTCCATCTTATACTTCTTCAAAATCTCTTTTGCATATGTCTTCTGTGATATACAAAAATACTCGTATTTTCTTGTCTAACCTCCAAACCAAGGAAAAACTTCATCAATCCCAAATCTGTCATCTCAAATTCTCGTCTCATTGTGCCATTAAACTCTTCTATCATCTCATTATTGTTACCCATAAAAATGAGATCATCAACATAAAGAGCAACAAATATCATGTTACCTTCACTGTTCTTTACATAAAGAGCATGCTTGTAAGGACATTGCTTGAACCCATTCTCGTTGAAGTATGTATCGATATGAGTATTCCATGCCCGTGGTGCTTGCTTCAACCCGTAAAGTGCCTTCTTCAATTTTAGCACTTTATTCTCTTCTCCGATTTTAATGTACCCAGGTGGTTGTTCGAAGTAGACTTCTTCTTCAAGAACACCATTCAAGAAAGCCAACTTGACGTCCATTTGAAATATCGACCATTTAAATTGAGCCACTTGAGGAATGAGCAACCAAATCGTCTACATTCTTACAACGGGAGCAAACACCTCATCGTAGTCGATTCCCTCCTTTTGTTTGTATCCCTTCACAACGAATCGCGCCTTGTACCTCTCTATCTCGCCTTGAGCATTCATCTTTTTCTTGAATACCCACTTCACACCAAAGGGTTGACTTCCCTCTGGAAATTTTGTTAACTCCCATGTGTTGTTGCGGTCAATCACTTTAATCTCCTCATCCATGGCAGTTTTCCATTTCTTGTCTCGCACCGCCTCTTCAAAGCTGATATTTTCTACATCTGGAAAAAGACATACAAGGTGTACCTCATTTCTCGAATCATACAAATCTTGCAAACTTCACATTTTAGGTTGTCATGGTTCATCTTCATCATCGGTAGTTTCGGAATTTATCTTGTCGGTGCAACGACTGATGATTCTCCAACTTCAATCATAACCTCTGCAGAATTGTTCCAATCCCACTTGTTTTCTTATTCTAACATCACGACTCACCATCACCTTCTTGCTTATCAGGTCAAGGATCTTGTATTCTTTTGTCTTCTCATCATACCCAATAAAAATATACCTTTTTCTTTTGTCTTCGAGCTTCGTTCTTGTTTATCTGGTACATGTGCATAAGCCAAACTGCCAAACACTTTGAGATTAGAAACTGTCGGCTTTTGTCTGCTCCATGTCTCTTGTGGTGTTTGATCATCTAACTTCACATGTGGACATCAGTTTTGCACATAGATGGCGCATTGCACAGCTTCCGCCCAAAATTGCTTTGGCATCTTTTTGCTCTTAAGCATTGATCGAACCATGTCGAGAATGGTTTGGTTCTTCCTCTCGGCCACACCATTGTTTTTAGGAGTGTACAATGCGGTTAGAAATCGCCGTATGCCTTGCTCTCCATGAAAGTCGTTGAAGTATACTCGCCACCTCTATCGGATCGTACAATTTTGATTTGTTTATCAGTTGCCTTCTCGACCATCACTTTGAAATTTTTGAACACCTCGAATGCCTCAAATTTTTCTTTCAAAAAATAAACCCAAGTTTTTCGTGAGAAATCATCGATAAAGGTAATGAAATACCTTTTAGCGCTGAAGATTTTTGGAGTAATTGATCCACATATATCAATATGAATCAATTGGAGAAGTTGCTTAGCCAAATATTCAGCCTTCTTTGAAAGCGAGGTTCTCACATGCTTGCTGAGCACACATTCTTCACATACTTTTCCCTAGTAGTTCATGTTGGGTAGCCGATGCACCATATTCTTCTTCGCTAACTCTTTTAGGCCACCATGATGTAGGTGACCAAAACGGAGATGCTACAACGATGCCTTATCTTCTATGTTGACTTGCAAACATTTTTCTAGTATGCTTCTCAAATTCATCTTGTACATCTGATTTCTTGCCATCTCAATTCGAGCAACCTATTAAAAATATAGAGTAACTTGTCTCCGTGAGTTGCCCTATACTTAAAATGTTGGTCTCGAGGTCTATTACGTAATAAACATTTTGGAGTGACCCAATTAAGCCATGTTTTTGTAAGTAGCAAACAGTACCTCGACCTTTGACCTCCACCTTTGATGCATCTCCAAATGACACATGACCATCTTCAATCTTTTGCATCTCTTTGAATAGGTACCCATGACCACACATATGGTTGCTTGCTCCCGAGTCGAGGTACCACAAAGTGGCATTGTTAATGTTGACTTCATTTTGAGCCATCAAGAGAACACCTTCATTCGTTTCGTCTTCCAAGGCTAGGTTGGTTGTCTCTTCTATCTTTATATCAAATCGAAAATCTTTTGCAAAATGCCCCACTTTACCACAATAATAACATTTTTCGGAGTTACAATCCTTCACATAGTGACCATATTTGTGACATTTGTAGCATTCGCTGTTGGAGTAATTTGATCGACCACCTCTTCCATGGCCACATCCTCTTCCACGCCAATTTGGTTGGCTCGACTGTTCCTTCTCCTTATAGTACCCTTCACGACTGATGCCTTTACCACCGCGACCGTTTCCACAATTTCCACGGTCACGCCCTCTACTTCGAGAATTTTGATGATAGAGTACCTTTTCATCTTTGATCGACGCCTTGGTTTGAAGTGCTTGCTCGAGTGTTTCCTCATTTTTCTTATTCTTTCGTTGCTCATGTGCCTCGAGGGAATCGACAAGCTCATCAATTGTTAGCGTCTTTAGGTCTTTTGACTCTTCTATTGCGCACACAATACTCTCAAAATTATCGGTTAATGTTATCAAAATATTCTCTACAACACGTGCATCGATCAACGTTTCACCGTTTTGGTTTAGTTGATTCACCACAGTCTGTACACGCGTGATGTAGTTAGATACACTTTCTGACTCCATCATCTTCATGCTCTCCAACTCGCCACGAAGAGTTTGTAGACGCACTTGTTCAACTCGGTTGGCTCCTTTGAACACCTTTTTTAAGATGTCATATGCTTCTTTTGAAGTAGTTCCACTGACAATCTTGATGTGAGTTGATTTTAGGATTGTTCATTATTGGTATTTTATGCATGAAAAATGGTGAGAAATTTAAGAAGATCCCCACTAGACACGAACTTAACCAAGTGGTTAAGTAAGTGTGAAGGTTCACTTCACAAGAGCAAAAGGAAAAGATAATTATAAGGTGAAAATGATGCTAGAATGTGCGGAATTAAAGAACAAGGAAAGGAAACCAAATAGAATTGCCGAATGGAAACAAGGAAAACCAAACAATAACATGATACAAAGAGTAAAAATGGAATGAAAATGGAAAATAGATGAAGGAAGGAGAAACCTTATGTGATGGATTTGAGAAGTGGAACATGCCACTTGGAGTGTGATTGGCCTCCAAGATAAGTGATGATAGCTGCCACTGGAGAGCTCTCAATACTCACAAGATAAGACCTAAATGCTAAGAGGAATTCAAACCTCAGTACACCTCACACAATTTGTGCAGAGTAACTTTTCTTCTATTAATTTCAACTTGTAAAATACACTAGGTAGACCTCCTATTTATAGGTGAAGGAGCCTAGGAGAACAAGCTAAAGGGGTAGAATGGGAAAAGGGAAAAAATGGGCAACCTTAGGGTTTTACTAAGTCAAACCCGCATCGTAGGCTTGTCCTTTTAGAAACTAGGTCAAAATGCCTTCCAAAAGGGCTAAGAACAAGCTAAAATGCTACCCACACCCCTTATTATGCTAAAGACACCTTATTCTAGCCTATCTTTGCTATTTGGACCTCTAAAGTTAGCCCAATTTATTTACATAACTTTTCTCTTGTGGAAAAGACCAGAAGGAAGAACTTCTAATATTCTGGTTCATAACTTCTTTTTCGTTGATGCTTTCTCGAGGTTTGGTGGGCCCGACTTTGAGATGACTAACCTTTTTGTGAGGTGTTTCATGTGTCCTTAGTCATCTGCTGGTTGCTTTGATTTGTATCAAATCTTCTCAAAGCCCAACTCATCAATCGCTCAAAACATGTATAGTGTCGCCTTATCCTTTGATCGCATCTCTTTCAACGCCTTGGCTTGAGTTGTCGTATAACCTGTAGTATCTGTTGGTTCCTCGAAACCTTTTTCGACCACCTCCCATGCATCTTGAGAACCCAGAAGATCTTTCATTTGAATGCTCTAGTTATCATATCTAGTCGCCTTCATTAACCATGGTAGCGGTATTTGACACGTCACATTTGCCATTGGCTTTTGATACCAAATTGAAAAATAGACAACCACTCAGACTTGGATGTTCTCTAAAGAAACACTCTTCTTTTATGTATTTCTCTCTATTGTATTTCTTTATGTGGTGTATTTTACAACTGAGAGAGCATCCTATTTATAGGCTTTAGGAAATTCTTCTAGAAAAATCTTCATTATGGACTTAAAACCCCACTAACATTATAATAAAATCTGACTCACAACTTTTGACTTTTCATCTATCAAAACTCTCATTCTTTTATTTTCTAGTAACTTCTAATTTTAAAACCCACAAACTAACATTTAAAACTCACATTTAAAGATGATGATACTATTGAAGAGATAGAAAAGCATGGACCCCCAATGAAGGTTATGTGTTTTCTTCCCATCATTCTAAGGATGAAGCGTTTGTTTGCAAACCTAAACGATGCCTAGAATCTTAGATGGCATGCAGATGAGAGCAAATGTGGTGGCATGTATTCTCATCCAACTGATTCTACTCAATGGAAGAAATTTGATGATGAGTTTCAGAGTTTGGTAAAGAATCAAGAAATATTCGACTTGGTTTAGCTATAGACGGAATAAATTTGTTTGGTAATATGAGTATGAATCACATCTCATGGCCTGCTTTACTAGTTATTTACAACTTACCTCTTGATTTGTGCATGAAGCGAAAATACATAATGTTGTCTATGATGATATCTGGTCCGAAACAACCAGGAAATGACATAAATATTTATTTAAGTCCCCTAATTGAAGATTTGAAGTTAATGTGGGATTAGGGTGTTGAACTATTTGACGGATTTGCTAATGAAACTTTCAAGATGCATTCCATGTTATTTTGCACCATCAATGACGTTCCTGCATATGGTAACTTATCAGGGTATATTGTTAAAGGTCATAAAGCATGTCTAATATGTGAAGAAAACACCGCTTCTTAACAATTGAAACATGGAAGAAAGAAAATATATCTTCCGCATTGGAGGTTCCTTAGAAGTCATCCTCCTTACCGGAGGTTGAAATAAAGCCTTTAATGGACATCAAGAGACTAGTAGTCCACCAACTCCATTAACTGGTGTTGAGGTTTACGAAAAGGTAAATAACATAGACCACACCTTCGGTAAGTAAAAAAAAAAGTCATTTGTAACAAACATTTGGAAGAAAAAATCAATTTTCTTTGATCTTCCGTACTGGTCGAGGTTAGAAGTCAAACATTGTATAAATGTAATGCATGTTGAGAAGAATGTGTATGATAGCTGAATTGGTACACTTCTTAACATTAACGGGAAGACAAATGATGGTTTAAATGCTCGTTTAGATTTGATTGAGATGAACATACGAGGCGAGTTGGAACTGATAGAAATGGGTAAGCGTACATATTTGCCCCCAGCCTCTTACACCACGTCAAAAGATGAAAAAAAAAGTTTTTGTCAATGTCTAAAGGGTGTGAAAGTGCCACAAGGACATTCCTTAAATGTGAAGAGCCTAGTGTCAATGCAAGATTTGAAGTTAATTGGGTTGAAGTCTCATGATTGCCACATCGTGATGCAACAGTTGCTCTCGGTAGCTATTCATAGGATCATACCAAAAAATGTTAGACATATCATAACCCGTTTGTGCTCATTCTTCTCTTCCATCTGTTGTAAAGTCATTGATCCACTAAAATTAGATAAACTTGAAGATGAACTTGTTGTTATCTTGAGTAAATTGGAGATGTTTTTTCCCCTAATAAGTGCCTAATTTCAGTAATATTTCATATAAAAATAGAGGCACTTATGAGGATTTATTACTAATTTACAAATAAAATAATCCCTAATTTATGAATTTATACCTTTTTATATTTTTTGAGTTTTATTTAAATAAGAGCATTTTATTCCCAAATTTGGTGTTAATTGCAGATTAGTAAGGAGGATTGAAGATTTGGAGTAAAGGAGAATAATTTGAGCTAAAAAAAGAAAGCTAGAAGGTCCCATAATGGAAAAAGATGCAAATAAAGAGTGGGCTTTCTCATGTTTTATCACTTAGCCCATTAGCGTGACACAGGAAGCAACCTAACCCTATAAAATTAGGATAAATAGGGGGCTAGAGGTTCAACCCTAGTGTGCCAGATTGAGAGGAAAACACCATAGAGTGAATTGTAACCCAATTGGGAGAATGGAAGGTGTTAGAAGTATGCGTGGCTAATTCTACCCTTTGGGATTGGGAGTAATCTGCTCAAACTCTTATATATTGAGGTGATATCTTATATATTAATATTCAGTTCTTGATTTATTATTGGTATTGTTGTTTTACTTTTAACTTTTCGTGAGAAATTGAGAATCCTAAATCTGACCGGGAGATATTTTTAAGGTTTGGACCTAAACAACAATACTTAACATATTTGAGTGCTAGGAATAGACTTGAAATGTTATTTGTTATTAGCGTTTGAGCTTCGTTCTAAGTTGTTCTTATAACTATGTGAGGGATCGATAGTTAGGGGACATTCTTAAGGATTTTATATGCGAGGAATCGATATAAATGATTTTTATACGGGCATCAATTTCAATCAAAGAACATAATATTGACATGCTAATCAAAATACATGAGAGTGAGAGACATGAAACCTAATCCCTATTTTTCCAACTTGAAACAACCAACTATTTGTATGTTTTCTTATTGATCATTGCCAACACAACCACTTTCAATACACTTTTAATTGTTTTGTTCTATATTTAGCAATTATTGTACTTGATAATTCAATGTTCCTTGTGGGATCGATATCCGTCCTTAGGGACAATTGGAGATGTTTTTTCCTCCATGTTTTCTTGACATCATGGTTCATCTAGTAAGAGAAGTTAAATTGTGTGGATTAGTGTACTTAAGATGGAAGTATTCTATTGAGTGGTATATGAAAATTTTGAAAGGTTATGTGAAAAATCATTATCGTCCAGAAGCTTTAATGATTGAAAGGTACACAACTGAAGAAAGTATTGAATTTTGTTTACAGTGCATGTCAAAAGAAAATCCAATAGGTCTTCCAGCTAATTCATGGCACCACAGGCGTTCTACAAGTAAATGTTTACATGGTGTACATATTGTAAGCAAATCTCGATCAGAATTCTTGCAAGGACATTTGTATATATTGAATAACACAAATGACGTTATACCTTACATAGATGCTCATAAAGCCATTGTGAAGGAAAATAACCCAAGACAACCAGAGAAATGGGTCTTGATGGAACATAATAGAACTTTCGTGCCTTGGTTTTAAGATGGGGTGTTAAAGGATTCAACGACATCGGACACCTTGACCTGGTTGGCAGCTAGATTGAAGTTTGATGTCATTTCTTGTACAACGTACGAAGTGAACAATTGTATATTTTACACCAAGTTTATGGATGAAAATAATACAACTTAAAATTCTGGTGTTACTCTTGAAGCTGAGTTAATGTAGTTTTCTGCTTTGAAAGATACAAATCTTTTACTTGGATCAATGGCATATTATGGGTTTATAGAAGAGACATGCGAGATTGACTATACTAAGTTTTTCGTTCCAATTTTCAAGTGTAAATGGGTTGACAATAAAAGTGAGGTTGAAATTGATGAATTAGGATTCACACTAATGGACTTTCAAAAGATAGGGTATCGAGACGAGCCATTTATAATGGTTCAACAAGAATCTCAAGTTTTCTACGTCAAAAGTCCAACGTCAGAACATTGGTATGTCATTTTACACAGGGAAAAACAAGGGGAGGCCATAAAGGGGAGGCCATAAATGATAGATAGATAGAGATATATTATTAGTGTTTGTAATACATTTTTATCAATATATAAAATTTGATTCTCTAAATTTATGTATTTGTTTGGCTGAGTTATAATTGAATAGGTCAATTTAGATAGGAATTTAGATAGGAATTAACATTAAACAGATCGTACTTAAAAAAACAACCATATACAACGACGAATATTTACCATAGCCGCATTCTTAAATCAAGCGCAAAGATTTATAAATGCGGTTATGGTAAATAGTCGCATTTGTAAATGCGATTTATAAATGCGGGTATGGTAAATAGCCGCATTCGTAAATGCATTACTCCTCCCTCTTAAAATCATTCAGAAGCCTATAAGAATGCGGCAATTTACCATAGCCACATTTATAAAACGCATTTACGAATGCAGCTAAATAGTCGCCTTCTTATCTGTTGGATTTAAGACTACGTGTACGTCAAATGCGGCTATAAAGCCGCCGTTTTTAATTGAAAATAATTGTCGTCTTTTAACCTTTCTGCACCAGTGAAGGGTTCAAGAAACCTGAGCTCGGGAACACACATGAAGATAAACACCCCTAAATAGTTAAAAGGTAAAAGGCCATGACTGTAAGAAAGATGACGTTGATTTTTTGTAACGAATCTTGCAGAATTATCCATGGTGAAAAAGCTACTTTTAGAATTGTTAACATACTAATCACAAAAATCACCATATTTTTGAAGAAAAATACTCAAATTTTTAAGAGACTTATTATCTGCCCTACAGAAAATAAATTTATCATCAGCATAGAAAATGTGAGAAGGAGTGATATAACCTTTAGGGCTAACCATATGCAGAATCCTCATACCATTCATAAGTTTAAAAATGGCTCTGCTTAGAACCTCCTCTGCAGGACAGAAAAACAAGGGAGATAAATTATCACTTTGTCTCACATCTCTACTACAAGGAAAAAAACCTAGAGAACTTCCTTTTATCCTAGTAGAAAGCATAGCTGATCGTAGAATTGCACTAATGCAACCGAAAAATGAAGGATGGAATCTGAAATGTGTCAAAACCAGTAATAAGAAATTCCAACTATGAGTTTCAAATGCTTTTATGAATATCATCTTTATAAGCTACATTACCTCTTCTAACCTTTTTACAAAGCATGTTAATAACCTCAAGCAATACCAATACAATCATGAATCTGTGTACCCTACACAAACTCATATTGATTAGGAGAAATGATCTTAAATTTGAAATTGACAACAACCATGAGTCCAAAATCTTTATTGGAATCAATACCTTGAATCTTAAGAATGAGGAATACCACATTATTATTCATTCAAAAAAAAAATCAATTTTATTTAAAAAACCGTTGAACTCACATTAAAACAAGTAAGCATTTATAAAACTACATAAGCATATAAAAAATATATCACTATAAAATTAACATAAAAAATCAAGAATAAAACATTTAATATAAAAATAAGTGAATCAACATTGACTTTTTATCTTATATTAACACCAGATCAAATACATCAGACTAAAGAATCTATTTGTTCCAAAGCAAAGGAACCTTAACCTATCAAGAAGAGACCCCATCCCTTGCAGGATGGCTCCAAACGAAGACTCATCAGTGCCATTTTAGTTATCATCCTAGATACCTTGTCTACTCTTTTCTTCTAGTCCACACAACCTAATTTTATTTATTTATTTTTACTAATAAAAGAACTCTCTTTAAATGAAAAGTAGCAAAGAAAGGAACTTAACCTATGAAGAAGAGACCCATCCCCTGCAGGATGGCTCCAAAAAACATCACTGCCATCATGTGTACTACTTTCTTCTAGTCCACACAACCTAATTGAACATTACATTTTCATGCCTATTTCGTGTTTGTTGTAGACCCACTATAATTGAACATTACATTTTCATGCCTATTTCATGTTTGTTGCAGACCCACTATATTTCACATCATTCACTATTTTTATTCTTGCCCACACGTTGGAAAAATCATCATATCCGACTCAATTACGGTTTCATTAATTTTGTTTTTCCATAACATCATGTTGAACATTCATTTAATCACTATACTTCATGTTCTTTTCAAACCTCGAGAGAAAATAAAACATACGGACAATGATTAAAAATATAATTAAAATGTAACATAAAATTGAAAGAAAATTAACTGTTTTTTTTTTAAATGGCCATATATAACTGTTGAGGCTTAAACATAATTTTTATCTTATAATTTTGTGAATGTGTATCTTTTATTTCTAGACTTTAAAATTAAATATAAACCCTAAATCCTAAACCTTTAAAATTAAATTACTATAGCACATTATTAATATATTAATATATTATTTAATTATTAAAGTTCTTGATGTATTATTAACAAAAATAAAAATTATTTCACTACAAAAATGCAAAAAAATAGTTATCATAACATTTCAACGATCATGAAAGGAGCGTTATTAGAGTTGGAGTAATTATTTGTAATTCATTGTCAAACTAAATATTAAACAGTATCGACTAAGTGAATTGTATGCCGATACTAAAAATTATTAAAATAAAAAAAGAAATTAACATCAGTCTAAGAACACAAAAATAATTATTAAAATTATATTTTATATTAAATAAATATAGAGTAGCATCAGTTTAACTGACACAAATTTTATTTTAAAATATAATATATATAAATTAAATACGAATAAAATACTAGGACAGAGTGGCTAAACCGACGTTTTAATTACAAAAATATTAGAGTTCATGTAACTGACACTTATTTATGTTATTTATCGTATTATTAAGCTAAGTCACACTTCCTTTATTTTCTATTCCCCATTTCTTTGCACTCTATTCCTTACTTCACCTTTCGTGATTCTCGAATTCTCTGTTCCATTGATTATCTGAGGTTGGATAATCACAAAACTAGTAAGTAGTCTTTCAAATCATCTGTGCTTAGTTTAATGAGTATTTTTTTTTATCGATAAGAAAAAATAAATAAATATGAACTATTTTAGGGTGACTCAACCTTTATACATAACCATATCATAACAGGTCCTCAAAACAACAAACACCCCAACCAATGAAATAAACCTTGCAAAAGCTCACTTAATTGAAAACATACAAGCCACAAGATCAATGCACCACTCAGAATATGTAAAACAAACAGAATCAGATTTAGATGTTATCTAAGACCAAACCTTTAATTGAGACAAGGTAAACATTTATGAATGATCGATCACTCCACCTTAAAAAATATGTTTATTCCTGTGCTTCTAGATTTCATTTACTAGTGCAATCCAAACACTATTCAAAACAGCTTTAACCTAGACACATTAGCAAATCCTAACTAACCTACTGAGTCGGAAGCTCAAATCTTGAAGAGGAAATAGAGGCATAGGTAGTATATGGTCGTAAGGAGAAGGAGAACACGTAGTTTTGTGGTTGGGTAAGGATTTTCAAGTGGTGATTAAATTCTTTACCATCATTGCGGTAGGTAAGTTTTCTAATTTGATACATTGTAAAATTCTTGTGTATTTTTTATTTTGAGGCGATTTTGTGTTGGGAATCAGCCGGTGTGGTGGTTTAGCTTTGACTTATGTTATGGAGATTTTTCCGTCCGGTTGACCGGGATGTCTTCGTGCGCGACCTCAACCGTCAGCTAGGGACTCCTTCCCACGGGTTGCCTGTGGATTCCTGCAAAAAGAGGACAAAGGGGCGCCCTAGCGGCCGTTTGCACTCCGACGCTCAAGTCAGCCAGCAAGAAACACCAAAACTGGGCACCTCCGTATCTGAGCACCGCGTGTGGCGCTCTGAAGGTGGTAAAAAGGAAACTGTGTGTAGTGTGTATTTCTCCTTCTAGCAAAAATCGTTCCCTAGTCCCTTGTGCGTAACCTCAAGGCTCGAGCAAGCAACTAGAGAGTTTCTCCGAAATTTGCCAAAAGTTCCCCCCCTCGTTCCCAACATTCTCCGCGCTATTTAAACTACCCAAGCATTTAAAGCGCCTTAAAGCGCTTTTAATCACAAACGTAACGTGCTCGTTAAAGCGTTTAATTAGAAAACGTAGCGCATTTAAGACGTTGAAACGCTTGGGAGCCATTATAGTACCCGAACGCTCGAAACGGAAACTGTATTGAATGACTTAATTACCTGGCACCTGACTAAAGGGTGTTTCTATTCTGACCTGGCTGTCGTACACGTGGAGGACCTCACGACGCCATGACCCCATCTGGGGGCACTTCTGCCCATTTGGGGACGTTTCTACGTGTGAGTCCTCCTGCCTGGGAGTGCTACTGCGCTAGGGGTGACTTTTTGGGTGCCAATTCATGCCCCCAATCATCTAGTCACTCACTTTGAGAGCGTATCTGCCTTCCTCTTGTACCCTGCACCCAGCTACCCTGGGCGTGACCTTCCTATTGAGTCGTATCTGTCCCAAAGGCATCTCTGGGGCGGCAGGGGTACTTCACGAGTCAGGCTGCCCTGCACGGGTGTTGTTACTATGGCCTTGAAGCCACCTTTCTCTCCTCTTTATTACTGTTCCCTGGTTATCCAGGGTTTGGGGCCTTCCCACGGCGTCGCCCCCTCCATGGTCTTTCCTACCCATGGGTATCGGGGAGCAGCGCTGTGGTCACCTTGGCCTTGTGCAATTCCATCTGGCGACGCCCTGGTTGGGCGACGCCTTCATCTAGGCGACGCCCTGCCTTGGCGACGCCTTGTGTTGACTTTGACTCCTGCTGTTGACATTGACCTTGACTTAGTCAACGCCCGGATACGGGACGGTACACAAGCCCCCCAGTCTTAAGCTGAAGACTTGTCTTCAGCGTAAAGACTAAGGCCTCGCCCACGCCGTCCACGTGCCACCCCGATGACGTGTTACTCCCTGCTGACTCAGCAATTCTCGAATTATTGACGTGACACTCTCTGAACCATAGGAGCGCTCTTAATGGTTGATTGGACATCCTCTGAGACGGGGAAAGCAACGCTTTCTGGGGCCACGCTTAATCGCGTGCCACGTGGTTCATCACGCGGTCAACCTTAAGAACCTCTTGTGCTTCCCTGGAGCGCCTAATCCTGTAACACGTGGCATCATCGCATGGTCTTCCATTCGTTGTCCCTCGCGCTCCTCGTAACGTTTAAGTTACCCAAACCCCGCGCTTGGAACCACTGTTACATCCACTTTCTCTGCATTTCCTCACTGTTCATCTTCTTCGAATCCTTTCTCTCGCGACCCCTGCTCTTTCGTGCTTCCGCTCTCCACGCCCTTCAACCCCCAAAGGTACGGTTTTTCCTCTCCTTGATGATCCCCTTTACTGCATGAACTGCCTGGGACTATCCATGTTACTGCCTTTCTTTGGATATCGTTTGTATGCTTCTCCGTTCCTTTCGTTCCTCTTTTCTCTCGTGTGGGTAGGGTTCTCCTAGGATTCACCCCTCTTTCTGTCTTGGCATCACTTTGTTAAAAACCTTTTTCCTTCTTCTTTCTCCAGCTATTTATTCACACCATGACGCGCACAAACGCGGAGTCTGATTCCTCCCCCAAGACCCCCAAGTCCATCTACAAAGCCTTCTACCCATGGGCCCCCGACGAGCTCCTGAGCGAGTGTACCAGCCTGACTACCTTCCAGGACCTGGAAGCTCATCTCGGGGATCCCCATTTGTAGAACTTTAACGCCTTTTGCCGCACTCACGACGCCCACATATCCGTCCGTCCCGGCAGGCCTGGGGAACCTGTCTGTTTGGACGACAGACCTAGAAAGGGGAAACCCTTCTTCTTTATGTACCAGACAGTGATCAAACGCGTAGGAGTCCGTCTCCCACTTACCCCCTTTGAAAGAGAACTCCTCACCGAAATTAATACCGCCCCCGCCCAGCTCCACCCCAACAGCTGGGCATTTGTGAGGGGTTTTCAAATTCTTTGCGGACACCTGGGCATCCTTCCTTCCGTAGACGTTTTCCTGCATTTCTTTGAAGTGAAAAAACAGGGGAAAAGCTTCTTGGTAAGCTTTTCTGGGATCGCGGGCAGAATCCTCCTCTCCCTCTTCCAAAACTCTTACAAAAACTGGAAGGGGAAATTCTTTAGAGTGTGCAGCGCCAAGCACGACCCCACAGCCTTGGATGGCTTCCCCCTTTACTGGACAGAGCGCCCTAAGCTGCTTAGGGCCAAAACCCTGGAAGAGTTATCTCCTGCTGACAGGGAGGTAAGCAAAGCCTTGGCCTGGCTGGGGATCGTTTTTGATACATTGAAGCTTGTTGCTAGCGAATACAACGCTCACGCCCTGACCACATACTTTGGTAAGGAGACTCTCCCCTCATCCTTCTTGTTGTGAACACCCTGCTACCGGATGTCTGTTCCCACAGCCTCTTCTACTCGTTTTCTATTGTGCCACGTTACTTGCATCTTACGCATCTATGAGCTTTGTAACTTTGTATAGTTGCTTTAGCCCTGATTTCTGCTGCATGGTCTATTTTGATGTAGGATCGGTGATGGACGCCTCCAAAAGGATGATGCTGGCGAAAGCGATGAAGGAGGCTCGTGCTGCCAAAGCGGGCGCCTCCTCCGCCCCTGCTGCTGATCCGATCCCCCCACCAACTCTGCCACCGCCAATACCGATCGCCACCGAAACCCCACTAGGCTCATCTTCCCCGTCCCCACATAGCCCTGAGGCGCTTCAGACTTCTGGCTCTCCCTTGCCCATTGCCGCCGTTCCTCTAGCCGTGGCCTCGTCGCCGGCTCCAACCCCCCTCGACAAAGGGAAACGGGTCTTGGAGATTTTGTCGGATGATGAGGACTCGGAAGGTGTGGCACCCTTCAAGAGGAGGAAATCTGCGCGGGTTCCTCTTCTGCCAGAGGCGTCGCCCCAGGGAGGGAACTCCTTCATGGACAACCCTCCAAGTGCGACCTCACTTCCCCCCACGACACTCCAAGAGGAAGGGGGCGAAGGCGCCGAATCTGCCCCGCCTCCGCCACCGGCAGAAGTCACTGCTTCCCCTACTCCCGTCGCTACCGCCCCCGATTTCATCGCCATCCCTCCTCCAATCATGCATCTAATGAGGGGCTTCAGTGGCGGAACTATGCCAGAGGGTACTGACAGGAAGGAAGGCATGCCTTTCTACTTGGGGGCCTTCTTGGCGGTGGCCCTTGAATGGCGCGCCCAGTCCAGAAACGCGGTCCTGCAAGCTCAAACCCTCCAGGCCTTGGAAACAAGGGTAACTGCACTGGAGGAGGAGAAGAAAACCCTGGAAGGCCAAAACAAGGCTTACCAAAACACTTTGAAGCAGGCCCAAGAGGCCCAGGAAAAGGCCGAGAAGCAACTGGCAGAGGCTACGGGATTCCAGGCTGACTTTTATACTCGGGAAGTCGCCCTCCAAGTTCAGTTAACGGGCCTTCAAGACTTGATCGAAGCTGATGCAGAAGTTCAAAAGGACTTGAAGGACCGTTGTTGTAAGCAGGCTGACGAGATGGAGCGGATGGAGGGGGAAATGGCTACCCAGGCCAAGGCTATGGGCCTTCTCCAGGCTGACTACGACGAACTACAGGTCGAGGTCAGTCGGCTTCGTGTGGAAAAGGAGGCTTTGGAGAAGCAGGTAGCTTCTGGGGACGCCGCCATTGAGGAGCTAGAGAAGGACAGAAAGGCCCTTATCCAGGATATGGCGGGCACTTTCGAGGAGGGATTCCAGGAAGCTCTGGCCCAAGCAGTCTGCATGAACCCGGGGATCGACGTCTCCAGCTGCGATTCCACTCACCACATTGTTGATGGAAAGGTCGTGCCTCTGGAGATAGACGACTAAGCCGCCACCCTCGATCATCAGCCCATTCTTTTATACTTGTTTTAACCTTCTTCATATAAACTTGTAATTCTTTGAATCGTCTGCACTCTTGCTACAACTCTGGGATTTTGTATGATTACTTTCGTGTCCTCACGACACAGAATTCTGCATGTGTGATCTTATCCTCGTTCTTTGCCTTCGCGTGCTTCGGTTGTTTTGTTTGTATTATGCCCGTTTCTTTCACTTCATTGGGCGGCCTTGTATGCCCGGGAAAGGTCACGTGCCAATGCCCACGCCCATGGAGAGGCTCACCTAGTGAAGCCGTATCGTCCACGGGGTGTCTCTAACACCGAAACGGTCCTTTCCTTGATCCTTAACGCCCGGCGCCCACTCCTAAGGAGAGGCCTGCCACAGCAGCGCCGTATCGTCCCCGGGTGTCTAAAACGCCGAGTGCTCTGGGGGGGGTCGTTCCCTCCATGGTCTTTCCTTCCCATAGGTATCGGGAAACACCCTGCCAGCGATTCGCTGGCGTTTGGCGGTCTTATCTCCCTCCACAGTCTTTCCTACCTGTGGGTATCGGGGAGGCGACGCCAGTAACTAACTTTGCCCTCTTCAATTTCGTCTTCCTCCACAGTCTTTCCTACCTGTGGGTATCGGGGAGGCGACCCTGCCGATATTTGGGTTGGCGACGCCCGCGACGTCTCACGCTGGCGTCGCCCTTTGCGTCCTTCCGGGCGGCGCCTCGGGTGTTATCTTTACCTTTACATTGACTTTGATCTTTGCCTTGGTCGACGCTTAATGACAGCGAAGGGCTCAAGGTTTTGCCCGTGCCATCCACGTGGCGCTTCTTGTATGGCTGATGGGACGTTCAGTCATTCGACTTGATCCACGTGGCGCTTCTTGTATGGCCGATGGGACATTCAGTCATTCAACTGAGTCCTGACTCCCACTGTGCCCCTAACCCACTTTCGACGGTGCATCGTACCACTGGCTATTCTGTTGATACGACGTTCTATGAGTTTAACCAGCGGTGCCAGGGCCATCCTTTCATCTTCTGCCACGTGGCTCGATCGTGCAGTGCATCCGTTCGCGTTGTTTAATGCTCTAACTGCAATACTTCTACTTGCGTCGTTTGGCGCTCTAACCGCTTTATTTAACTCTTCAAACTCTGAAACTGTTCTCATCATTTCTGCACTCTTCGTAGCCTACTTACACTTTCTCTTCTTGCACCCTTTCTTCTTGCACCCTTCCTCCTTTCACGAAGGGTTCTTCCAGCGTCGCTCCCACCAACGCTCAACTCTTGCGTTCCCGGCGGGTCATACACCCTCGACAATCGCTGATATCCCACGATCCTTGGCACCTCCTCCGCCCATGCTCCTTTGGCCTTTTCCAGCCTTCTCTTTAGCCCTCTCAGCAAAACTCTATTTGCTGACTCTACCTGCCCATTAGTCTGGGGGTGTTCAACTGATGCAAACACCTGTTTGATGCCTACCTCAGCACATAGGTTTCTCAACTGTTGACTGGCGAACTGGGTTCCGTTGTCGGATATCAGCCGCCTAGGTACGCCAAAACGGCACACAATGTTCTTCCACACAAAATGCTGTACCTTGTGCGCAGTGATCTGTGCTACGGGCTCTGCCTCTATCCATTTGGTGAAGTATTCGATGGCGACGATCAAATACTTCATCTGCCTGATGGCCAGTGGAAACGGGCCCAGGATGTCGATTCCCCATGTATGAAAAGGCCACGGGCTGTATATGAATCGCAACTCTTCTGGCGGCGCCTTGTGCCAGTCGGCGTGCTTTTGGCATTGCCTGCACCGCTCTTCGTGTAGCTCCGCCATTATCCTGGTGCACTCGTCGCCACTTACGCATGTTAGGATAGGGTGAGTGAAACTGTGCCTGAACAGCACCCCATCCACCAAAGTATATCTTGCGGCATTTCTTTTGACCTTCTTGCCCTCTTCAGGCTCCACTGGGAGAGCCCCATCCGCCAGGTATCGCTTGTAGGGTGTCATCCAGGTGTCTCCCTCGGTTAAAACACATACCTGCATTTGCTCCTCTCCCTCGGGCACATCCGCGTACGTGCTGATGCGGGGCACCCTCTGCGTATCTTGGGTCAAAGAGTAATGACTCCTCGGCCTTCCCCTTGTTGTATAAATCTGGAGGACTTCCACCCTGTTGTCTTCCACGAATCTACGCGGAGCTTTGAGAGTCTCTTGGATCACTGTCCTCTGTCTACCCCCCTTGCCTGACCTGGCCAGCTTTGCAAGCAGGTCAGCTCTGGCATTCTGCTCCCTTGGGACATGTATCAGCTCAAGAGCGTTGAACGCTCCCTTCAACAACTGGACGTATTTCAGATATGCCGCCATCTATGGGACCTTCGCCTAGAACTCACCCGACACCTGCCCCGTAATCAGCTGGGAGTCGCTTTTCACCAGGAGGTTCTGCGCGCCCATCTCCTTGGCCAGGAGCATTCCTGCTATCAGGGCTTCATATTCTGCCTGATTGTTACTTGCCTTGAAGGCGAAGCGCAGGGCCTGCTCAATCAGCACGTCGTTGGGTCCCTCCAAGACTATTCCCGCACCACTCCCTTGCTGGTTGGAAGAGCCATCAACCGAGAGCAACCACTGCGAGCCCACTTCCACCTCTTGCTCACCTCCGGGCGAAAGTTCCGCTATAAAATCCGCGTATACCTGCCCTTTGATGGATCCTCTAGGCTCATACTGGATGTCGAATTCTGACAGTTCCACCGCCCAGCGTACCATTCTCCCAGCCACGTCAGGCTTCTGCAGCACATTTTGTATAGGGAGGTTTGTCATCACTACCACCGTAAAGCTGTGGAAGTAATGACGGAGCCTCCTGGCTGAAAATACCACCGCCAGCGCTGCCTTCTCCAACGCCTGGTATCTGGTTTTTGCGCCTTGTAAGGCCTTGCTTACAAAATAGATGGGTTTTTGAATCTGGTCCTGTTCCTGGACCAGCACTGAGCTGATAGCTCGTTCCGTTACTGTAAAATATAACCGGAGGGGCACGCCTGTTACCGGTTTGCAGAGGACCGGTGGCGCCGCCAGGTACTCCTTTAACTTAATGAAAGCCGCTTCGCATTCATCAGTCCATGCAAAGCGACTGTTTCTCTTGAGGCACTGGAAATATGGATGCCCCTTCTCTCCCCCGGCGGAAACAAACCTTGAGAGCGCCGCCATCCGCCCTGTCAGCTGTTGCACTTCCTTTACCGACGTCGGGCTTCGCATGGCGATAATCACCGCGCATTTGTCAGGGTTCGCCTCTATCCCCCTCTCTATGAGCATGAAACCCAAGAACTTACCGGCCTCTACCCCGAAAACACACTTCTCAGGGTTTAACTTGAGTCGGTACTTGGATATCGTGACGAACAACTCCTCCAGATCCGCCATGTGCTGCGTCCTATCCTGCGACGCCACCACCATGTCGTCTACATAGGCGTACACATTCCTCCCGAGCATCGGCGCCAGGACCTTGTCCATTAACCTTTGGTACGTGGCGCCCGCGTTTTTCAGCCCAAAAGGCATCACCTTATAGTAGTAACTGCAGGTCTCAGTCATGAATGCAGTTTTGTTCTCATCTCTCGGGTGCATCTTGATCTGGTTGTATCCGGAGAAGGCGTCTAGGAAACTCAGCACCTTGCTGCCGGACGCACTGTCCACCAAGGCGTCGATGCTGGGGAGCGGGTACGAGTCCTTTGGGCATGTACCGCCCTGGTGGTCGGGAGTGATGACGTGGCACCCTGCTACAGTATAGGCGTGTTGGCAAGGCGCCAGGTTGGCAAGAGGGAAGGAAGTCGGGGGGCTCGTGTAGTCGCCAGTTGTTAAATTGGCATGTTCCGATCTCCATCTTACCAGAATCGGCGATCACCAGGTTAAAGATGAAGTCGCCAGATGTAAACCCAGGCGACCAAGCAGTTGGAGATCGCCGGAGAAAGCACATCGCCGAAGATGAAAGAGAAGCAAAGTATGAAGGTGGCTGGCGAGACCACAGGGAAGGTGTATGAGGACACCCTAACTCGCCAGTTCCAGTAGAGATCGCACTCCCAAGTTAGCTATGCACTGGGCAGTACCATGCATAAGTAACTTAGCCAAAATAAGAGTAGAAGCAGCGCCAAGTCAAGGAGGCTCCAGATGATGGCACGTGTACGACTGGATGCTAGCCACGTGTCCAGGTCTGTAACTGCCAGGAGAGAGAAAACAACAGGTATATAAGAGTTCTCAACAAACTTTCTGAGGTACGCACGTTCAGTTTACACTCTTTACGCTTGCGAGTGATATAGCTGACTGTGAGAGAGGATTTGCACGGTTCTTGTTCTCTTAGTATTTGGTGATACCGTCACTGACTTGAGCGTTGGAGTGTGATCGGCCGCAGCGGCGCCGCTCTGTTTCTTTGCAGGTTCTTGAGGTGGATCTCGAAGAGGAACGGAGGTTCGAAGCGGTGCGCACGTCGATCCTTTGACGAGGCAGTTTCCAGCGTTCCGGTCAACAGGCAGGATCATCGGGTTTAGGAAGCGCAAACGGCAACTGAAGAGAGTCGTTGATGAAGCCACGCGTCAAGCGATGAGTGAGGGGTTTGGTGGAGCGTCAGAGCAGCAGAAGGTACAACCGCTTGGAATTCCGCGTCAGTGCCACATAGACCGGTGTTGACGTGACTCTTTCAGTCTTTTCGCTAGACAAGTCTTCGCTTAAGACTGGGGGGCTTGTGTACCGCCCTGGTGGTCGGGAGTGATGACGTGGCATCCTGCTACAGTATAGGCGTGTTGGCAAGGCGCCAGGTTGGCAAGAGGGAAGGAAGTCGGGGGGCTCGTGTAGTCGCCAGTTGTTAAATTGGCATGTTCCGATCTCCATCTTACCAGAATCGGCGATCACCAGGTTAAAGATGAAGTTGCCAGATGTAAACCCAGGCGACCAAGCAGTTGGAGATCGCCGGAGAAAGCACATCGCCGAAGATGAAAGAGAAGCAAAGTATGAAGGCGGCCGGCGAGACCACAGGGAAGGTGTTTGAGGACACCCTAACTCGCCAGTTCCAGTAGAGATCGCACTCCCAAGTTAGCTATGCACTGGGCAGTACCATGCATAAGTAACTTAGCCAAAATGAGAGTAGAAGCAGCGCCAAGTCAAGGAGGCTCCAGATGATGGCACGTGTATGACTGGATGCTAGCCACGTGTCCAGGTCTGTAACTGCCAGGAGAGAGAAAACAGCCAGGTATATAAGAGTTCTCAACAAACTTTCTGAGGTACGCACGTTCAGTTTACACTCTTTACGCTTGCGAGTGATATAGCTGACTGTGAGAGAGGATTTGCACGGTTCTTGTTCTCTTAGTATTTGGTGATACCGTCACTGACTTGAGCGTTGGGGTGCGATCGGCCGCAGTGGCGCCGCTCTGTTTCTTTGCAGGTTCTTGAGGTGGATCTCGAAGAGGAACGGAGGTTCGAAGCGGTGCGCACGTCGATCCTTTGACGAGGCAGTTTCCAGCGTTCCGGTCAACAGGCAGGATCATCAGGCGCCCACCGTTGGGCCGTGTAAAACTTGCTCCCATCAACAGCGTGAGTTCTTGAAAGTTTTCGAAGTTTTCTGCGTGGTTGTGTGCTGGTGCAACCATCGGTCGCTGTTTCTTTGAGTTTCGTTCGGTGAATTTGCGTTTTGTACCGTTCGTTTGGCTTTTCGATCGGTGGAGTGAGGTTTCCTGCTGCTTACGCGTAATCTGTTTGGTGAAAGTTCGAGTTCTTTCGCTCGTTTGGTTGTCCGCGGGGAAGCGTTGGTTTCTAGTGAAGTTGTGGTTTTCTTCGAAGGTTTACGGTGTTATTGAGTTTTCTTGCGCAGTTTCGCGCTGTTTTCTCCGATTGATCGCTGTTTCGATCGTGGTTGAAGTGTTATTCGCTGCATTCCTGTGATTCGCTGAAGTTCATGAGAAAAATGAGAAGCAATCGTTCAAGCCCCGTGGCGCCTGTCGCTGCTGAAGGCGACGCCGCCATGACCATGGCGCAGATGGCAGAGATGATGCGCTCGTTGCAGGCAACTGTGGAAGCCTCACGCGTAGAGCAGGCGAGAATACATGAGGACCTGGTCGCCTCTCGCGCCAGGAACGAGGAGCTTAGCAAGGTGACGGAGGAGCTGCGTCAAGCTCTTCGGGAGCAGCAAGGACGCTCTTCTGCTGAAGAGGTGGCGCCGTCGACGCCACCTCGTGTTTTCCCAATGCCTTTTGTTCAGGCGATTACTGACACGCCTATTCCCACGAGCGTGGTTCCGGTTAAGGCTGTCTTTACCGGCGTGGAGGATCCAGAGGCTCATCTGACCAAGTTCCATACGCAGATGATGCTGTCGGGAGGGTCAGACGCCGTCTACTGCAAGATGTTCGTGAGTACGCTCTAGGGAACGACGATGGAGTGGTTTGTGAGCCTGCCTAACGGCCACATAACCAATTTTCAACAGTTCTCGAAGATTTTTGTCGAGCAGTACATCGTGAATAAGGCACCGCCCAGGGTGTCTTATGATCTGTTTGATATAAGGCAGTACCATGGGGAGTCCCTCAGAGATTACCTGAATCGCTTTGGAGCGCAGATGGTCAGATCGCCGGCCAAGGATGAAGAAATGCTGGTCTATGCCTTCAAGAAGGGCGTGCAGCCAGGACCATTCTGCGAAGCCTTGATCAGGGCTCACCCAGCGACGTTTGCTGAAGTCAGGCGACTTGCGGTGGCTCACATCGTCGACGAGAGTGAAGTCGCCGAGAAGAGAGGCAGCGTGGCTCCCGCCAGGCCACGCGCCCAGACCAGGATCCAGCCGCAGAGGGTGCTGGAAACAGCGGCGGCGGCCAGGAAGGACCAGAGGACTCGCCATCCTTACGACAGGAGGAACAAGGGAAGGAGCCAGGGGCGCCAGCAACCAGCACGCCGGGAATACAATCGCCCGCCTAAGCACAAGTTTGTCATGGGATTAGCAGATCTAATCGCCATTCCTAATATATCTGCTAGGTTGAAAGCGCCTGAGAAGGTGGGCGACAAGGTGCTGGGGTCAAAGCCGGATGCCTGGTGCGAGTTCCACCAATGTTTTGGCCACGCTTTGGACTCGTGTTTGTCTTTAGGATACCAGCTCGACGATCTGGTTAAGAGCGGGTTCCTAAATGACTATCTGCTGGACAGGAGGACGGGGGGAGGGTCGAGTTCCCAGCCAGCAGGTGGAGAAGCCCAGCAACACGAGATGCCTATCCACGGGGAGATCCACACCATTGCAGGGGGCTTCTCAGGTGGTGGATGCACCGCATCGCAGAGGAAGAAGTACGCGCGATCGGTGATGACAGTGGATATGTTTGAAGATCACTCGCCGGAAGTGGACATTACGTTCACCAAGCAGGATCTTCGGGACGTTGTGCCTCATGACAACGATCCCATAGTTATTTCGTTGGTTACAGCGGGAAGGAAGGTCCACAGAGTTCTGGTAGACCAAGGGAGCTCGGCAGACGTGATGTTCTGGCCGACTTTCACGCAGCTGGAGTTGCCCCTTGACCAGCTAAGGCCCTATGGAGGGTGTTTATATGGGTTCGCTGGTGACCAGGTGGAGGTTAGGGGGTACATTGAGCTGAGAACCACGTTTACAGATGAGGCTGGTTCGAGGACGGAGAAAATCAAGTACCTCATCGTAAACGCTCCTTCAGCGTATAACATCCTGTTGGGGAGGCCCACGCTTAACAGGATAGGCGCCATTCCGTCGACTCGGCACATGAAGGTAAAGTTGTCGTCCATGGAAGGGGTGGTGATCACGATCAAGTCTGATCAGAAAGAAGCGAAAAGGTGCTATGAGAATAGCCTGAAAAACAAAAGATCAGTGAGTTATGTAACAACCACCCCACCTCCCGGTGTGAAGCCCAGATCGACGGTAACAGAGGAGGCCGCCGGGAGAGATGTGGAGATGGTAGACGCTGAGCTAGGGGAGAGGAATGCTGGCCTGGAGGAGGAAGAGGCGCGGAATCGCCCCAAGGAAGCAAGGGAGCAGGGAATCGCCAGGGCGGTGATCGCCAGAGAATCCAGGCCTAAACCTGTCGAGCAGTGGCTCAAAAAGGAGATCGGAGGAAAAATCTTCAAGCTGGGAAGATCTCTGGAGGTCGAGCTCCAGGACCAGATCGCCAAGGTGATTGAGCGGCATCTGGACGCGTTTGCATGGTCCGCTTCGGACATGCCCGGGATTGATCCCGACTTCTTGTGCCATCATCTGGCGATGGACAATTTGGTGAGACCGGTGCGACAAAGGAGAAGAAAGTTCAACGAGGAGAGGAGGCAGGCGATCAGGGACGAAACACAGAAACTCCTCGCTGCAGGCCACATCAGGGAAGTCCAGTACCCTGAATGGTTGGCAAATGTCGTGCTGGTGAAGAAGAGTAACGGGAAATGGCGCATGTGCGTCGATTTCACCGACCTGAACAAAGCTTGCCCAAAGGATTCGTATCCTTTACCAAGCATAGATGCCCTGGTTGATAGTGCCGCAGGGTGTAAGTTGCTGAGTTTCCTGGATGCCTTCTCAGGATATAATCAGATCAAGATGCATCCCATGGATGAAGAGAAAACAGCCTTCATGACGGAGAGGTCGTGCTATTGCTATAAGGTGATGTCGTTTGGGCTGAAGAACGTGGGGGCCACGTACCAGAGGCTGATGGATCGAGTACTTGCACCAATGCTGGGAAGGAACGTGCAAGCTTACGTCGATGACATGGTCGTGACCTCGCAGGAAAAAAGCAAGCACGTTGCAGACTTGGAAGAATTGTTCACGACGATCGCCAAGTTCAAGTTAAAGCTCAATCCGGAGAAATGCATTTTCGGCGTGGAGGCTGGAAAGTTTTTGGGTTTCCTCTTGACTGAAAGAGGGATAGAAGCCAACCCAGACAAGTGTGCCGCCATCTTGGCGATGAGGAGCCCAGCTACGGTGAAAGAAGTCCAGCAGCTAACAGGTCGGATGGCAGCCCTATCTCGCTTCGTGTCAGCTAGCGGAGAAAAGGGGCATCCCTATTTTCAATGTCTGCGGCGCAATAATAAGTTTGCTTGGACGAAAGAGTGCGAAGAAGCTTTCGTCAAACTGAAGGAGTATCTGGCGAGCCCGCCGGTTCTGTGCAAACCGCTAGTGGGAATCCCTCTCAGGTTGTATTTTGCTGTAACTGAGAGGGCGGTGAGTGCGGTGCTCGCCCAGGATCAAGATCAGGCTCAGAAGCCTATCTATTTTGTGAGCAAGGTATTGCAGGGCCCCGAAACGAGATATCAGGCCCTGGAGAAGGCTGCGTTGGCTGTGGTGTTTTCGGCGAGGAGGTTGCGCCACTACTTCCATAGTTTCACAATACTGGTGATGACTGACCTGCCCATCCAGAAGGTCTTGAAGAAACCCGACGTTGCGGGAAGGATGGTGAAGTGGGCGGTAGAGTTGTCAGAGTTTGACATTAAATATGAGCCCCGAGGCCCGATCAAGGGGCAAATCTTTGCAGATTTCGTGGTCGAGCTCTCATCAGAGGCGACGCGGGTTGAGGGAGACGATTTCCGTTGGGTACTTTCGGTGGATGGATCGTCGAACCAGCAGGGCAGCGGTGCTGGAGTCATATTGGAAGGACCCAACGGCGTGCTGATCGAACAATCTCTGAGGTTCGCCTTCAAAGCCAGCAACAATCAAGCAGAGTATGAGGCGCTGATCGCCGGAATTTTGCTGGCCAAGGAGATGGGAGTTAGGGTGCTGATGGCTAAGAGTGACTCGCTGCTGGTCACGGGGCAAGTAACATGCGAGTTTCAGGCTAAAGATCCACAAATGGCGGCTTACTTGGCGTACGTACAGGAATTGAAGAGTTTCTTTGCCTCCTTTGAAGTAGTTCATGTGCCCAGAGAGCAGAATGCCCGAGCTGACTTGCTTGCTAAGCTCGCCAGCTCAGGCAAGGGGGGTAGGCAGAGGACGGTGATTCAAGAAACTCTGAAGACGCCAAGGGCATTTGTAGCAGATCGCCTGGTCCTTCAGATAAGCAAGTCGACGGAGAAAGCAGCGAGAAGCCATAAGTCCTTGACGCAAGAAACTCTGAGATCGCCGAGAATTAGGGCATGTCGAGGAGAGAAGGTGGATGTGATGCAGGTCTGCGCCACCCATGAGCCAGACACTTGGATAACACAGTACAAGCGGTGCCTGGCAGATGGCCTCCTCCCGCTGGATCCGACAGAAGCTAGGAAGGTAAAGAAAAATTCCAGCAAGTACACATTGATTGATGGCGATCTGTACAGGTTTGGGTTCACTCACCCACTCCTGGAATGTATACACGGCGAGAAGTGCACGAGAATCATGGCGGAGCTCCACGAAGGTATATGCGGAAGCCACGTCGGGGGTCGAGCTCTGGCCGCGAGGACTCTCCGTGCAGGCTACTACTGGCCATCGATGAGAGAAGATTGCAAGAAGTATGCCCAATGTTGTAAACAATGCCAACAGCACGCCGATTGGCATAAGGCACCTCCCGAGGAGTTGAAGTCGATTTATAGCCCTTGGCCATTTTATACTTGGGGAATCGACATCCTGGGACCTTTCCCGCTGGCGATCAGGCAGATGAAGTACTTGGTGGTGGCGATTGAGTATTTCACCAAGTGGATTGAAGCAGAACCAGTGGCCCAGATCACCGCACACAAGATCGAAGGTTTCGTATGGAAGAACATCGTGTGCCGGTTTGGAGTGCCTAAACGCCTGGTGTCAGATAATGGGACGCAGTTTGCAAGCCACCTGTTGAAGAAGCTTTGCGAAGGGGTGGGAATTCAACAAGTGTTTGCATCCGTCGAGCACCCTCAGACAAATGGCCAGGTGGAGTCAGCTAATCGGGTGTTGTTGAGAGGTTTGAAGAGAAGGCTTGAGAAAGCCAAGGGAAGTTGGGCTGAGGAGGTGCCCCGTATAGTCTGGGCGTACCACACCACCGAGCAGTCAGGAACCCATGAGACCCCGTTCAGCTTGGTCTATGGGTGTCATGCCATGATTCCGGTGGAGATCCAGGAGAGCTCGCCGAGATTCCAGAACTTCGTAGAGGAAGACTCGAATGAAGAGAGAAGGCTGAACCTGGATCTACTGGATGAGGTCAGGGAAGAGGCGAGGTTGAAGGCTGAAGCCGTGAAGAGAAGGGTCGAACGAAGACACAATTCGAAGGTGGTGATGCCAAGGCAGTTTAGAGAAGGTGATCTGGTGATGAGGAAGGCCCACCAGTACGAGATGGAGAATAAACTGTCACCCAAGTGGACTGGACCGTTCAGAATAACCGAGGCGCTCGGGAACGGAGCCTACCGCTTAGAGACGCTGGAAGGACGGGCGATTCCTCCCACCTGGAACGCCACGCACCTGAAGTTGTACTATAGTTAAAAGCTTTGTAAGTAAAGACAAACACGAAGTCATATTACAATGTCTCTGATGAAACAGTTTGAAGGGGGCACTCTTTTTTCCCTAAGGAGGGTTTTTAATGAGGCCACCCAATAAAAGAAGAGTTTTCGAAGTATAAGGCGTTTTCAGATTGCATGTTTGCTTTTTTCCAAGAACTTTGAAGAAAGACCTTGTCGCTTGTACGTGATTTAAGGCAAGAAAAGATATATCGCATGCTTTCTAAAAAGTTTTTAAGTCCTCATCGTTTTTCGGCGATTGGAGGCACCAGTTAAAGTTTTTAAGTCCTCATCGTTTTTCGGCGATTGGAGGCACCAGTTAAAGTTTTTAAGTCCTCATCGTTTTTCGACGATTGGAGGCACCAGTTAAAGTTTTTAAGTCCTCATCATTTTTCGGCGATTGGAGGCACCAGTTAAAGTTCTAAAGTCCTCATCGTCTTTTGGCGATCGGAGGCACCAGATGAAAGACCTCAACGCCCTCGCGCGTTCTGAGGCAAGATAAAGACCTCCTCGCCGTCGAGCGAGTGCAGGCGAGAAAGAGTAAAAGTCCTCCGTGTTTCTGTGGGCGAGAAGATGTAACCCCTGGGGCAATGTAGAGGCACCAGTGAAAAGTCCTCCGTGTTTCTGGGGGCGAGAAGATGTAACCCCTGGGGCAATGTAGAGGCGCCAGTAAAAGTCCTCCGTGTTTCTAGGGGCGAGAAGATGTAACCCCTGGGGCAACGTAGAGGCGAGTTAAAGACCTTCTCGCCGATGAGCGAGTTCAGGCAAGTTAAAGACCTTCTCGCCGATGAGCGAGTTCAGGCGAGTTAAAGACCCTCTCGCCTACATGCGAGCTTAGGCAAGATAAAATCCTTCTCGTCTCGAACGAGTTCAGGTACGGTGCAGAGGGTGGAAGAAGTTTGGAAGGTGGCTAAGGTAGGTTCGAAGAGAACGCCTAGTCAACCGGTCTTTGTTTTGAAGTTCAGGGAGGTAAAGAAAGATCCCAAAAGGCGTCTCTGCCCCCATGCAAAGAAACAATGGCCAAAGCATGAGGCTAGAAAGAAGCTGATGTCACCAAGAGTCCTTGGCGATCGGGAAGAGTTCAAACAGCGGCGAGAAGGTTAAAAGACCTGTTTGATGAAGCAGGTCGAGTGGAGCGTGTTTAAGCCAGCAACTGAGTTACCGTTCGTTGCTTGAAGGGTATTTTTACGATAAGGTTAATTGCCTTAAGGTTACGAATTGTTAAGTGTTTGTTGCTTAGGGCTAAAGTGATCCGAAGCGGTTAAGTCGAAGGTTGTACCTACCGTTTTCCTAAGTCTTTTCTTTGAAATTAAACAAGCAAGGAAAGTTGAAGCAAGTGAAGAAGTTATAAGGGGAAAAGCGTAAACTTTTGTCATTAACAGATAGCAATGAATAACAGTTTAGAGCATATATACGACAGGACATAAAAGTTTATTACAAGGCATATACGAGGGAAATCACAAAAGTAGCAGATGAAGAAGAATTGATTAGTCTTCAGCAGGAACGACTTTTCCACCCACCACTTCATTGTTCAGCGACACCATGCTGAGATCCAGGTCGGGGAATAGGCAAGCGAATTGTTCTCGCGCAGCTTCGAATCCAGCGGCCAGAATCTGAGCAGAATTTAGCTTGAGTTCTTCAATTTGTTTCAGAAGTTCCTCAATCCGCCTCTTGAGGTCTTCAGTTTGCTCTTTCAGCTCTTTATTCTGTTGCTCCAGCTCTTCAACCTGTTTTTTAAGTTGTTCGTTGGTCTCTTGAGCCTGGAGAAGGTCTTCAGTAACCTTCTTGGATTCCGATTGTGCTTGGGCCAACTCAGCAGCCACCTTTCCCTTCTCTTTGTTGGCCTCGACGAGATCAGCCATGGCGTCGTCCCTCGCCTTTTCCACTTGCCCAAGTAGTTTCTCTCGGTCGATCGACCTCTGCTCCAATTTTTGCACCTTAGCGGCGTCAGCTTTCATGAGAGCCTCCAGGTCGACCGCCCTGGCGCGAAGAGGCACGATCTTGCTCTCCAATTCGACCTTCTCTTGGGCAAGTTGATGAACCTTGTGGCGAAGGTCAGTGGCCTCCTTGCGCGCCAGCCTGAGCTCGGTATTCATTGCATCCTCCACTCGGGAGTGTTCGATTTCTGCGAGCGTCAGGCTGAAAGACAACTTCTCCACCTCGACCCTCATGGTGCTGTTTTCGGTTTTGAGGTTGAAGAGGTCGTCTTGGAGCCTCCTGGTTGAGCCCTCCACAGCCCTAGTTATGATCGCCGGGATATCCTCTGCTATGGTCTTCAGCTTGGCGGTTAGAGGCTCCCACATCCTTGTGACCTCCAAGGGGAGGTTTGCTGCTTGGAGAGGCGCCAGGTGGGCTTGTTGTGGGTTCTCGTCGCCACCTTCCTTAGCAGGTTCATCAGTAGTTGCTTCCTGGCGTGGCGACGGAATCGGGGATTCGGTGATCAGAATCGGAGAGGTATGAGCAACCTCATCCCCGATTGGAGCATCTTCTGCAGCTGAAGCGTTTGAAGGGGGGCCCCCTCCAGCTGACACATATGGTGTAGAAGCGCTTGGGGGGTCCTCCAGGAAGTTTGGCTCTTGGGCCTCAGCTGCAGGTGGTGCAGTGGCCAGTGGGACCGCTTGGACTGGAGAGGCAGGAGCCTGTGGGGGTGGCGATGCTGGAGGAGGAGCAGGCGTCGACGGAGGTGTTGAGGTTGGAAGAGGGGGTGGAGCAAGCGGTGAGGAAGGTGCCACCCTCTTCCTCTTTGAGACCAAACCGTCCTCGGTGGCCTCGTCGTCTTCTTCCTCTTCCTCATGGATCACCTGAGGAGCTTTCCTTTTAGGTCTGAGGACCAGTTTCTTGCGTTGGGTGGGTTCCTTGGGAGGTGATCGCCCTTGGACGATGGCTGTCTCTACCACCGAGTTGGGCACCGTTTGCGAACCCGTCGCCAACCCATGGTTTCGGGCGAGCGCCTTTAGTTCAGCGAGCATGTTTTTGGGCAACATGTTGTCTGCATGGAACGAAAATGCATGGGTTAAATCAAGGAAAACAAATAAGTGCATGAGGTAATAAACAGCAAAGCAGATGGTATGTGCAGGAAAGGTAAACCAAAGTCTTGCGCATAACGCACAAGACGCCCAGAAACAGCTAAACAGAAGCAGTATCAAAGCAATAGTTTAATGTCCTAACCTATTCGAATTTCTAGCTGATCTTCATAGAATTCGAAGCATATCGAGGTGGTGGTAAGGAAAGTTATATTGGCGTCCGCCACTTTTTTCCAGAAGAGACAGAGGTCTCTGTCCAATGCTCCCATGCTGTCAGGACTTTTGGGCCTCCTGAAGCAGCTCTTGGACTCCTTCTTCCCCTTGTCCACCCAGTACAAGGGGAAGCCATCGAGAAGGGAGGCGTCCTTGTCGTTCGCACGCACTTGGACGAATTTCCCCTTCCAGTCCTTGTAAGATTGCTGGAAGATAGCAAAGATGGACCTCCCAGCAATCGCGTTCAAACTGACCCATAGGCGGTCTCCTGGGTGCTTGGCTTCGAAGAGGAATAAGAACACGTCCACCGATGCAGGCAACCCCAGGTGGTCGCACATCACTTGAAAAGCTCGAACAAACGCCCAGCTGTTGGGGTGGAGCTGGGCGGCAGCAATGTTGAGCTCGGTAAGAAGTTCCCTCTCGAATCGGGTGAAAGGGAACCTGAGCTTGACCTTCTTGAATAAAGTCGTATAGACAAAGCAGAAGGGCCCGTCGGCGCTTACTTTGTCATCAGCACAAACAGGCAGATCGGGGGGGCAAGGCAGCACCATCATCTTCTCGTCGTGCTCCTTGTGAAACGATTGATAGATCTCGTCCCCCTTTGTCAGCCGCAAAACTGCTCCCGTAGTGTTCACAGAGGATGTCTCCCTCAGAAGGGTCGAGTTGGCCCAGGGATACAAAGTTTTGAAGTCTGGCAGAGGAACGGGGGCTCCTCCAGCGATAGCTGGAGTCGCCTGGGCCAGGACAGGACGAGAAGACGCAGGCCTCTCAGCCTGCGAAGATGAAGCGCCACGAACTTGTGGTGGGTCGTGTGCTTGTGAAGGGAGATTTCGTGATGAAGGAGGAGGATTCGGGGTAATCTTTGTGCGAGTCATGGTAGCAGCTGCAAAGGAAGAAGAAAGGAAAAATGATCAGGGGGTTACAGAGGCTGACTCGATCATAGAAGGAAGGTGAAAAACGAACGAATGTAGGTTCATTGCGACGATTGACGAAGCCCTAAGTTACGCAGAAGGAGAAATGGAAAAACAACCCACAGCGTATGCACCAGGCAGTTACAGGATGGTGCGAATCGGTTAAAATGCAAGGAAAACCAGCAGAAGAAGGAAAGTAGGTACCTTTTGATGATCAGGAAGACGATGAAGGTTGATGGTGATTCAGAATGCTGGAGAGCGCTGAGAGTTTTTCGCAGAAGGAAGTTAGAGCGTTCGTGAATGCGAGGGAAAGTGATGGAACAGTGTTGAGTTGAAATGGGTTTAAGGGTTTTTTTCGAAATGGGTTTAGGAAGCGCAAACGGCAACTGAAGAGAGCCGTTGATGAAGCCACGCGTCAAGCGATGAGTGAGGGGTTTGGTGGAGCGTCAGAGCAGCAGAAGGTACAACCGCTTGGAATTCCGCGTCAGTGCCACATAGACCGGTGTTGACGTGACTCTTTCAGTCTTTTCGCTAGACAAGTCTTCGCTTAAGACTGGGGGGCTTGTGTACCGCCCTGGTGGTCGGGAGTGATGACGTGGCACCCTGCTACAGTATAGGCGTGTTGGCAAGGCGCCAGGTTGGCAAGAGGGAAGGAAGTCGGGGGGCTCGTGTAGTCGCCAGTTGTTAAATTGGCATGTTCCGATCTCCATCTTACCAGAATCGGCGATCACCAGGTTAAAGATGAAGTTGCCAGATGTAAACCCAGGCGACCAAGCAGTTGGAGATCGCCGGAGAAAGCACATCGCCGAAGATGAAAGAGAAGCAAAGTATGAAGGCGGCCGGCGAGACCACAGGGAAGGTGTATGAGGACACCCTAACTCGCCAGTTTCAGTAGAGATCGCACTCCCAAGTTAGCTATGCACTGGGCAGTACCATGCATAAGTAACTTAGCCAAAATGAGAGTAGAAGCAACGCCAAGTCAAGGAGGCTCCAGATGATGGCACGTGTACGACTGGATGCTAGCCACGTGTCCAGGTCTGTAACTGCCAGGAGAGAGAAAACAGCCAGGTATATAAGAGTTCTCAACAAACTTTCTGAGGTACGCACGTTCAGTTTACACTCTTTACGCTTGCGAGTGATATAGCTGACTGTGAGAGAGGATTTGCACGGTTCTTGTTCTCTTAGTATTTGGTGATACCATCACTGACTTGAGCGTTGGGGTGCGATTGGCCGCAGCGGCGCCGCTCTGTTTCTTTGCAGGTTCTTGAGGTGGATCTCAAAGAGGAACGGAGGTTCGAAGCGGTGCGCACGTCGATCCTTTGACGAGGCAGTTTCCAGCGTTCCGGTCAACAGGCAGGATCAGGGCACGCCTTATTCAAGTCTGTGAAGTCCACACACATCCTCCACTTTCCATTCGCCTTTTTCACCAGGACGACATTGGCAAGCCACTCAGGGTATTGAATCTCCCTGATGTGGCCAGCCTTCAACAGCTTCTGCATTTCGTCCTTCACCACCTGCTGTCTCTCTTCATTGAACTCTCTCCTTCTCTGGCGCACGGGGCGGACCGTGGCATCCATGCTGAGGTGGTGACACAGGAAATCAGGGTTGATACCGGGCATATCCGAGGCGGACCATGCGAAGGCATCCAGGTGGCACGAAATCACTTCTGCTACCCCTTCCTGTTCTTCCGGGCTCAGCAAACTTCCTAGCTTGAATGTCTTGCCGCCAATCTCCCTTTCTACGGCGTTGGTCGCTGGCTGTTCCCTGCTATCATCCTCGACGGTCGCCGCTTCTTGCATGGGCACCGCGTCGCTAGGACCTTCCTCCATGGGTGCGTCTGCTTCGGGCGTCGCCCTCGCCGGTATGGCCTCAAGAGGCGTCGACCCCGCGGGCGTCGCCTCAATCATCGTCGTGTCCGCGCCTGGCGGACGTTCATATACCATGAAAACGCCTCTCTTCGTTTTCAGGCTGTTCTCATAGCATTTCCTCGCCTCCTCCTGGTCTGACCTGATGACTATCACCTTACCACTGAGGTCCGGCAGCTTCATCTTCATGTGGCGTGTGGAGGACACCGCGTTCAAACGGTTTAACGCCGGCCTGCCCAGCAAAATATTGTAGGCGGAGTTGGCGTTCACGACCAGGTACCGGATGTGTTCGGTACGCGAGGCCTCTCCATCCGTGAACGTAGTCCTCAACTCCAGGTAACCTCGGACTTCCACCTGGTTATCCGCAAACCCATACAGGCACCCCGTGTAGGGCCTCAACAGGTCGGGGGACAACCGTAACTTATTAAATGTCGACAAGCACATGACGTCCGCCGAGCTTCCCTGGTCGACAAGAACTCGATGCACCTTTCTTCCCGCTGTGCCTACCGAAATGACAACGGGGTCATTGTCGTGCGGCACCACGTCTCGGAGGTCCCCTCTTGTGAATACGAGGTCTGACTCCCAGGGCTCACCCGAGAGTCTTTCTTCGATTGAGTTAACCCCCCCTCGCGTATTTCTTCCACTGGGCGGCGGTGGGACCACCGCCGGAAAAACCTCCAGCTATGGTGTGAACCTCGCCGAGAACCGGCGTCTCGTGTGCTGGGTCTTCCGCCGACGGCGACAAGGTGGCGGTCGTTGTGGGCTCCGCTACATAATCCTTCAAAAATCCAGTTTTCACCAGCTCATCTAGCTGGTAACCCAACGACAGGCAGTTATCAATATGGTGCCCGAAGGCCTCGTGGAACTCGCACCAAGAGTCTTTGCGAGGCCCTAACACCTTGTCAGTCTTCGCCGGTCGCCTCAGCCTCTCAGCTATATTAGGCACGGCGATCAGGTCCTTCAGCTCCACCACAAAGTTGTACCTTGCTGCTCTCGCTCTTTCTCTGGCCGGGCGATCGCCCCCCGCTGGACCCCGAGGCTAGGGCTTTCTGGCCTCGTAGGGGCGTCTCGCATCGGGCTTCTTTCTTCCCGTCGTGGTCTCATTAACCCTGACGGGTTGAGCTCGCGCCGGTCCCCTCGGGCGTGAGGGCACGACGCTGGTGCGCTTCACGCACACCTCCCCTTCAGAAGCAATGTGTTCTACCGCCCGACGCCGTAGCTCAGCGAAAGTCCTAGGGCGGTTACGAATGATAGACTCTTCAAAAGGACCGGGGCATATGCCTTTCACGAACGCGTACACGATCATAGGCTCCTCTGTCGTACCAACCTTCACGACCTGGGCCCCGAAGCGATTGATGTACTCCTTCAGGGTCTCCCCTTGATACTGCTTCACATCAAACAAATCGTAGGAGACCGGCGGCGGGGCCTTGTTTGCTAAGTATTGTTCCCTGAACAATCGTGACAATTGGGGGAAAGATGTGATATGACCGTCCGGGAGGCTGATGAACCAGTCCATAGCCATCCCTGTCAGGGTGCTCATAAAGAGCTTGCACTTGGCAGCGTCGGAACCGCCTACCAGGACCATCTGTGTGTGAAATGCAGCAAGGTGCGTCTCTGGGTCCTCCATCCCAGTGAAGATCACCTTGGGCCCCGCGAATGTGTTCGGGATCACTGCATCTAGAATCTCCTGCGAGATGGGAGTGGAAAACTCCCTTGGTGGGGAATGGTTCTCCATCTCGTCATGTCCATGTTGCCCCCGATTATTTCTCAGGCCCTGGCGCAACTCCTCATTTACGCGGTGGAGCTCTTCATTCCTCTCATGCGAGGCGTCGAGATCTGCCTGCTTGTGTTCTTGTTCCAGCTTCGACTCCGCCATATCCTGCTGTAGCCCCCTCATTATCTCCAGGACCTGTTGCATGGACAGTTTTGCTGGGGCTGCGCGTGCTGAACCTCGTCTGGTTGGGGCCATTGTCACTCCAACCTCCTCCAATGTTACTGCCACTTGGTAGATTTTCTCGAACTTGTGATGGGACTGATGTTTTATATCGGCCCCACGGTGGGCGCCAAATGTTCCGTCCGGTTGACCGGGACGCCTTCGTGCGCGACCTCAACTGTCAGCTAGGGACTCCTTCCCACGGGTTGCCTGTGGATTCCTGCAAAAAGAGGACAAAGGGGCGCCCTAGCGGCCGTTTGCACTCCGACGCTCAAGTCAGCCAGCAAGAAACACCAAAACTGGGCACCTCCGTATCTGAGCACCGCGTGTGGCGCTCTGAAGGTGGTAAAAAGGAAACTGTGTGTAGTGTGTATTTCTCCTTCTAGCAAAAATCGTTCCCTAGTCCCTTGTGCGTAACCTCAAGGCTCGAGCAAGCAACTAGAGAGTTTCTCCGAAATTTGCCAAAAGTTCCCCCCCTCGTTCCCAACATTCTCCGCGCTATTTAAACTACCCAAGCATTTAAAGGACCTTAAAGCGCTTTTAATCACAAATGTAACGTGCTCATTAAAGCGTTTAATTAGAAAACGTAGCGCATTTAAGACGTTGAAACGCTTGGGAGCCATTATAGTACCCGAACGCTCGAAACGGAAACTGTATTGAATGACTTAATTACCTGGCACCTGACTAAAAGGTGTTTCTATTCTGACCTGGCTGTCGTACACGTGGAGGACCTCACGACGCCATGACCCCATCTGGGGGCACTTCTGCACATTTGGGGACGTTTCTACGTGTGAGTCCTCCTGCCTGGGAGTGCTACTGCGCTAGGGGTGACTTTTTGGGGGCCAACTCATGCCCCCAATCATCTAGTCACTCACTTTGAGAGCGTATCTGCCTTCCTCTTGTACCCTGCACCCAGCTACCCTGGGCGTGACCTTCCTATTGAGTCGTATCTGTCCCAAAGGCATCTCTGGGGCGGCAGGGGTACTTCACGAGTCAGGCTGCCCTGCACGGGTGTTGTTACTATGGCCTTGAAGCCACCTTTCTCTCCTCTTTATTACTGTTCCCTGGTTATCCAGGGTTTGGGGCCTTCCCACGGCGTCGCCCCCTCCATGGTCTTTCCTACCCATGGGTATCGGGGAACCACACCGCGATTGCCTTACTTTAGCGCTGTTTGATCTGGCGACACCTTGGTTGGGCGACGCCCTTACTTAGGCGACGCCCTGCCTTGGCGACGCTTCCTCTTGGCGTCTCTCCAGCGAGGCGACGCCTTCACCTAGGCGACGCCTTGCCTTGGCGACGTTTCCTCTTGGCGTCTCTCCAGCTAGGCGACGCCTCGCGTTGACTTTGACTTTGACTTAGTCAACGCCCGGGTACGGGACGGTACACAAGCCCCCCAGTCTTAAGCTGAAGACTTGTCTTCACGTAAAGACTAAAACCTCGCCTACGTTGTCCACGTGCCCTCCCGGTGACGTGCCATTCCCTGCTGACTCAGCAATTTTTCGAATTACTGACGTGACATTTTCTGAACCACAGGGGCACTCTTAATGACTGATTGGACATCCCCTGAAATGAGGATGATAATACCTTTTGGGCTACCCTTGATCGCGCGCCACGTGGCCCATCGCGCGGCCATCCTCCAGGGACCTTTGCGTTTCCCTTGGGTAATTGATCCTCTGACGCGTGGCGCGATCCCACGGCCTTAGGTTAGCGCCTCTCGAGTTGCGAGATGTAACGTTTAACTTACTCCAAACCCCGCGCTTACCCTACTGTTACATTCATCCGCTCTGCAACTCCACATTGTTCATCGCCTTCACAATCTCTTCTGCAATCGCGATTCTCTCCTTGCTGCGCTCGTCTACTGCCTCCACTCCAACAACAAAGGTACGATCTCGAGCATTCGCGACTCTTCCCTTTCATCGCATTATAGGATTCATTGAACTGCCTGGGACTGTTGTTATTCTCGTTATTACTGCATTTCTCCGCTTCTTCTTCCTCCTCTGATTTTTCTCGCGAGGGTGACGCTTCCTGGGGTTCTTTCCCCTTCTTGCCATGGCGAAACTTGCTAAACCCTTTTTCTTCTCTTCTTTCTCCAGCTATCTATTTTCACCATGACACGCACGAACGCGGAGCCTGATCCTTCTCCCACGACCCCCGAGTCCAACTACAAAGCCTTCTACCCCTGGGCCCCCGACGAGCTCCTGAATGAGTGCACCAGCCTGACTTCCTTCCAGGACCTGGAAGCTCACCGGGGGGATCCTCATTTGTACAATTTTAACGCCTTCTGCCGCACCCACGACGCCCACATTTCCGTCCGTCCTGGCAGGCCTGGGGAACCTGTTTGTTTGGACGACAGACCTAGAAAGGGGAAACCCTTTTTCTTCATGTACCAGACCGTGTTCAAGCGCGTAGGAGTGCCTCTCCCGTTCACTCCCTTCGAACGAGAGCTTCTTACTGAAATCAACACTGCCCCCGCCCAGCTTCATCCCAACAGCTGGGCATTCGTGAGGGGCTTTCAAATTCTTTGTGGATACCTGGGCATTCCCCCTTCTGTAGACATCTTCCTGCATTTCTTTGAGGTGATCCTGCCTGTTGACCGGAACGCTGGAAACTGCCTCGTCAAAGGATCGACGTGCGCACCGCTTCTCACCTCCGTTCCTCTTCGAGATCCACCTCAAGAACCTGCAAAGAAACAGAGCGGCGCCGCTGCGGCCGATCGCACTCCAACGCTCAAGTCAGTGACCGAATCACCAAATACTAAGAGAACAAGAACCGTGCAAATCCTCTCTCACAGTCAGCTCTACAACTCGCAAGCGTAAAGAGTATAAACTGAACGTGCGTACCTCAGAAAGTTTGTTGAGAACTCTTATATACCTGGTTGTTTTCTCTCTCCTGACAGTTACAGACCTGGACACGTGGCTCGCATCCAGTCGTACACGTGCCATCATCTGGAGCCTCATTGACTTGGCGCTACTTCTACTCTCATTTTGGCTAAGTTACTCATGCATGGTACTGCCCAGTGCATAGCTAACTTGGGAGTGCGATCTCTACTGGAACTGGCGAGTTAGGGGCCTTCATACACCTTCCCTGTGGTCTCGCCGGCCGCCTTCATAATTTGCTTCTCCTTCATCTTCGGCGATGTGCTTTCTCCGGCGATCTCCAACTGCTTGGTCGCCTGGGTTATCATCTGGCGACTTCATCTTTAACCTGGTGATCGCCTATTCTGATATGCTGGAGATCGGAACACGCCAACTTAACAACTGGCGGCTTCACGAGCCCCCCGACTTCTTTCCCTTCTGCCAGCCTGGCGCCTTGCCAACACGCCTATACTGTAGCAGGATGCCACGTCATCACTCCCGACTACCAGGGCGGTACACAAGCCCCCCAGTTTTAAGCGAAGACTTGTCTAGCAAAAAGACTGAAAGAGTCACGTCAACACCGGTCTACGTGGCACTGACGCAGAATTCCAAGCGGTTGTACCTTCTGCTTCTCTGACGCTCCACCAAACCCCTCACTCATCGCTCGACGCGTGGCTTCATCAACGGCTCTCTTCAGTTGCCGTTTGCGCTTCCTAAACCCATTTCGAAAAAACCCTTAAACCCATTTTCACTCAACACTGTTCCATCACTTTCCCTCGTCCTCCTGTCCAGCAGATAGTCATTTAGGAACCCGCTCTTAACCAAATCGTCGAGCTGATATCCCAAGGACAGACACGAGTCCAAAGTGTGGCCAAAACATTGGTGGAACTCACACCAGGCGTCCGGCTTTGACCCCAGCACCTTGTCGCCCATCTTCTCAGGCGCTTTCAACCTAGCAGATATGTTAGGAATGGCGATCAGGTCCGCTAGTCCCATGACAAATTTGTGCTTAGGCGGGCGATTGTATTCCCGGCGTGCTGGTTGCTGGCGCCCCTGGCTCCTTCCCTTGTTTCTCCTGTCGTAAGGATGGCGAGTCCTCTGGTCCTTCCTGGCCGCCGCCGCTATTTCCAGCACCCTCTGCGGCTGGATCCTGGTCTGGGCGCGTGGCCTGGCGGGAGCCACACTGCCTCTCTTCTCGGCGACTTCACTCTCGTCGGCGATGTGAGCCACCACAAGTCGCCTGACTTCAGCAAACGTCGCGGGGTGAGCCCTGATCAAGGCCTCGCAGAATGGTCCTGGCTGCACGCCCTTCTTGAAGGCATAGACCAGCATTTCTTCATCCTTGGCCGGCGACCTGACCATCTGCGCTCCAAAGCGATTCAGGTAATCTCTGAGGGACTCTCCCTAGTACTGCCTTATATCAAACAGATCATAAGACACCCTGGGCGGTGCCTTATTCACGATGCACTGCTCGACAAAGATCTTCGAGAACTGTTGAAAATTGGTTATGTGGCCGTTAGGCAGGCTCACAAACCACTCCATCGCCGTTCCCTGGAGCGTACTCACGAACATCTTGCAGTAGACGGCGTTTGACCCTCCCGACAGCATCATCTGCGTATGGAACGTGGTTAGATGAGCCTCTGGATCCTCCACGCCGGTAAAGACAGCCTTAACCGGAACCACGCTCGTGGGAATAGGCGTGTCAGTAATCGCCTGAACAAAAGGCATTGGGAAAACACGAGGTGGCGTCGACGGCGCCACCTCTTCAGCAGAAGAACGCCCTTGCTGCTCCCGAAGAGCTTGACGCAGCTCCTCAACCACCTTGCTAAGCTCCTCGTTCCTGGCGCGAGAGGCGACCAGGTCCTCATGTATTCTCGCCTGCTCTACGCGTGAGGCTTCCACAGTTGCCTGCAACGAACGCATCATCTCTGCCATCTGCGCCATGGTCATGGCGGCGTCGCCTTCAGCAGCGACAGGCGCCACGGGGCTTGAACGATTGCTTCTCATTTTTCTCATGAACTTCAGCGGATCACAGGATGCAGCGAACAACACTTCAGCCACGATCGAATCAGCGATCAATCGGAGAAAACAGTGCGAAACTGCGCAAGAAAACTCTAGAACACCGTAAACCTTCCAAGAAAACCACAACTTCACCAGAAACCACCGCTTCCCCGCGGACAACCAAACGAGCGAAAGAACTCGAACTTCCACCAAACAGATTACGTGCAAACAGCAGGAAACCTCACTCCACCGATCGAAAAGCCAAACGAACGGTACAAAACGCGAATTCACCGAACGAAACTCAAGCAAACAGCGAACGATGGTTGCACCAGCACACAACCACGCAGAAAACTCCGAAAACTTCCAAGAACTCACGCTGTGGATGGGAGCAAGTTTTACACGGCCCCACGGTGGGCGCCTGATGATCCTGCCTGTTGACCGGAACGCTGGAAACTGCCTCGTCAAAGGATCGACGTGCGCACCGCTTCTCACCTCCGTTCCTCTTCGAGATCCACCTCAAGAACCTGCAAAGAAACAGAGCGGCGCCGCTGCGGCCGATCGCACTCCAACGCTCAAGTCAGTGACCGAATCACCAAATACTAAGAGAACAAGAACCGTGCAAATCCTCTCTCACAGTCAGCTCTACAACTCGCAAGCGTAAAGAGTATAAACTGAACGTGCGTACCTCAGAAAGTTTGTTGAGAACTCTTATATACCTGGTTGTTTTCTCTCTCCTGACAGTTACAGACCTGGACACGTGGCTCGCATCCAGTCGTACACGTGCCATCATCTGCAGCCTCCATGACTTGGCGCTGCTTCTACTCTCATTTTGGCTAAGTTACTCATGCATGGTACTGCCCAGTGCATAGCTAACTTGGGAGTGCGATCTCTACTGGAACTGGCGAGTTAGGGGCCTTCATACACCTTCCCTGTGCTCTCGCCGGCCGCCTTCATAATTTGCTTCTCCTTCATCTTCGGCGATGTGCTTTCTCCGGCGATCTCCAACTGCTTGGTCGCCTGGGTTATCATCTGGCGACTTCATCTTTAACCTGGTGATCGCCTATTCTGATATGCTGGAGATCGGAACACGCCAACTTAACAACTGGCGGCTTCACGAGCCCCCCGACTTCTTTCCCTTCTGCCAGCCTGGCGCCTTGCCAACACGCCTATACTGTAGCAGGATGCCACGTCATCACTCCCGACTACCAGGGCGGTACACCTGGGCATTCCCTCTTCTGTAGACATCTTCCTGCATTTCTTTGAGGTGAAGAAACAGGGGAAAAGCTTCTGGGTAAGCTTTTCCGGGATCGCAGGCAGGATCCTCCTATCCCTTTTCCAGAATTCTTATAAAAACTGGAAAGGGAAATTCTTCAAGGTGTACAGCGCCAAGCACGATCCTACAGCTTTGGATGGCTTCCCCCTGTACTGGACGGAGCGCCCTAAATTGCTCAGGGCCAAAACCCTGGAGGAGCTATCTCCCGCCGATAGGGAGGTAAGCAAAGCCTTGGCGGGGTTGGGGATCGTCTTTGATACCTTGAAGCTGGTCTCTAACGAGTACAATGCTCACGCCCTGACAACCTATTTTGGTAAGGGGCTCTTCCCTCATCTTTCTTGCTGTGAACAGCCTGCCATCGAGTGTTTGTTTCCCCATACTATTATGCTCATTTTACGCCGTACAGTGTTACTTGCATTTCACGTCTTTTCATGTATCGTGAATCCGCCTAGCTGCTTTAGTACTAACCCTTGCTGTTTGGCCTGTCTTGATGTAGGATCGGTGATGGGTGTTTCCAAGAGAATGATGCTGGCGAAGGCAATGAAGGAGGCACGCGCCGCCAGGGCGGGCGCCTCCTCCACCCCTGCTGCCGATCCTGTTTCCCCACCGACCATGTCGCCGCCACCTCCCCTCACTGCTGAAGCTCCCTCTAACCCGCCTCCGTCATCTCCGCCTGGTCCTGAAACGCTTCCAATTCCCAACTCTCCTCCGCCTATCGCCGCCGTTCCCCTAGCTGCAGCCTCGTCACCGGCTCCAACCCCTCTTGACAAGGGAAAAAGGGTTTTGGAGATCCTATCAGATGATGAGGACTCAGAAGGCGTGGCACCCTTCAGAAGAAGAAAATCCGCGCGGGTTCCTCTTCTGGTAGAGACGTCGCCGCAGAGGGGGAACCCCTTCATGGACAACCCTCCGAGTGCAACCTCACTCCCTCCCCTGACACTCCAAGAGGAAAAGGGCGAAGGCGCCGAGTCTGCCCCGCCTCCACCGCCGCCAGAAACCACTGCTTCTCCGGCTCCCGACGCTGCCGCCCCCGATTTCATCGCCATCCCTCCTCCAATCATGCATCTGATGAGGGGTTTCAGTGGTGGGACTATGCCAGAGGGTACCGACAGGAGGGAAGGCATGCCTTTCTACTTGGGGGCCTTCTTGGCGGTGGCTCTTGAATGGCGCTCCCAGGCCAGAAACGCGGTCTTGCAAGCTCAAACTCTCCAGGCCTTGGAGACAAAGGCAACTACCCTGGAAGAGGAAATGAGGACCCTGGGTCGCCAGAACGAAGCCTATCAAACTTCCCTGAAACAAATACAAGAGTCCAAAGCAAAAACAGAGAGGCAACTGGCAGAGGCATTGGAGCTCCAGGCTGGCTTCTACACTCGGGAGGTTGCTCTCCAAGTACAGGTAACGGGTCTTCAGGAATTGGTCAAAGCGGATGCGGAAACTCAAAAGGACCTGAAGGACCGTTGCTGCGAACAGGCTGCCAAGATGGAGCGGATGGAGGGGGAAATGGCCACCCAGACCAAAGCTATGGACCTTCTCCGAGCTGACTACGACAAACTACAGGTCGAGGTTAGCCGGCTTCGCGTGGAGAAAGAGGCTTTGGAGAAGCAGGTGACCTCTGGAGATGCTGCCATTGAGGAGCTGGAGAAGGAGAAAAAGTCTCTTATCCAGGAGATGGCGGGTACTTTCGAGGAGGGGTTCCAAGAGGCCCTGACCCAGGCGTCCTGCGAGAATCCTGGCATCAACCTTTCGAACTGCGACCCCTTGCATCATGTCGTCGACGGGAAGGTCGTGCCCATGGACGTGGATGACTGAACCGCTGCCTCTCAACCGCCACCTTCAGCTTTACGCTTAACTGCTTTATACCTTTCCTTCATTTTTGACTTTATCTGTTAAAACTTGTAATTCTTTGAGCTATCCGTACTCTTATTACTGATTTGGGATGTTCGTATGATTGCCTTTATGTTCTTGCCACATACGATTCTGCTTATGCGATCTCATTCTCATCTTTTCCCTTCACGCGCTTCGACTATTTTATCTGTGTTTCGCCCATTTCTTTCACTTTGTTGGGCGATTTTGTATGATTGGGAAAGGTTGCACGTCAACCCTCACGCCCATGAAGAGGCTCACTTAGTGACGCCACATCGTCCACGGGACGTCTCTGATACCGAAAGGTCCTTTCTCTGATCCTCAACGCTCGGCGCCCACGCCTAAGGAGAGGCCTGCTACAGCAGCACCGTATCGTCCCCGGGTGTCTAAAACGCTGAGTGCTATGGAGGGGGGTCTGTTCCCTCCATGGTCTTTCCTTCCCATAGGTATCGGGGAACGCCCTGCCAGTGATTTGCTGGCATTTGGCGGTCTCGTCTCCCTCCACAGTCTCTCCTACCTATGGGCATCGGGGAGGCGACGCCTGTGTCTAGCTTTGCCTTCTTTGATTTCGTCTCCCTCCACAGTCTTTCCTACCTGTGGGTATCGGGGAACGCCCTGCCAGTGATTTGCTAGCGTTTGGCGGTCTCGTCTCCCTCCACAGTCTTTCCTACCTGTGGGTATCGGGGAAACAACGCCAGTAACTAACTCTGCTTCCTTCACTTTCGTCTCCCTCCACAGTCTTTCCTACCTGTGGGTATCGGGGAAGCGACGCCAGTTGATATTTGGGTTGGCGACGCCCGTGACGTCTCACGTTGGTGTCGCCCTTCACATCCTTCCGGGCGACGCCTCGGGCGCTACCTTTACTTCGACATTGACTCTGATTCTTGCCTTGGTCGATGCCTGATGGCAGCGAAAAGCCCAAAGCTTTGTCTGTGCCCTCCACGTGGCGCTCCTTGTATAGCTGATGGGACGTTCCGTCATTCGACTTGATCCACGTGGCGCTGCTTGTATGGTTGATGGGACATCTAGTCATTCCATTTTCTGACTCCTGCTGTACCCCTGACCCACTTTCGACGGCGCATCGTACCACTGGATATTCTGCTGATACGACGTTTTCTGATTTAAACTAGTGGTGCCAGCGTCATCCTTTCATCTTCTGCCACGTGTATCAATCGTGCGGTGCATCCATTCTCGTCGTTTGGCGCTCTAACCGCTTTATTTAACTCTTCAAGCTCTGGAACTATCTTCATCATTTTCTCACTCTTCATAACCTACTTGCGTTCTTTCTTCTTGCACCCTTCCTTCTTGCACCCTTTCTTCTTGCACCCTTCCTTCTTGCACCCTTTCTTCTTGCACCCTTTCTTCTCTGTCGAAGGGTTGCTCTAGTCTTCGCTCCCCTCACTCAACTCTTGCATTTCTGGCAGTCCTAATCTTGTTAAAGAATGTCATCTCACGCTGCTTCCTCCAAAGTTCGTCCCAAGGACTTGTACCCTTGGGCTTCGAATGAACTTCTTGACGAGTGTTCATGCTTACTCTCTACCAGGGCCATACGGGAGCACAAAGGAGACTCATGTTCCTATGACCACCGGGCCTTTGCGAGGAGGCATGACGACGACATCGCTGTGCTCCCTTGCACTCTAGGGGAGCCGGTATGTGGGGACGAACGGGCCAACGACGGGGTCCCTTTCTTTTACTTTTACCAGGTGGTGTTCAAGACCATCGGGGTGCGCTTACCCTTCTCCTGGTTCGAGAAGGAACTGCTGACGGAGATCAACGTCGCTCCGGCTCAGTTATACCCCAACAGCTGGGCCTTTGTCAAAGCCTTCGACATTCTCTTCGGGTTTCTGGGTTGTGCACCCTCGGTTGACCTCTTTCTTCACTTCTTTGAGGTGAAGAGGCAGAGACACAACCTCTGGGTAACTCTCAGTAATGTTCCCAGGAGAGTTCTCTTCACACCCTTCCAGAGCTCGTTCACCGGGTGGAAAGGCCGGTTCTTCAAGATCTGTCGTACTGACCTTGTCCCCGACGCTCTGGATGGGTTTCCGCTGTATTGGGTGAGAGAGGAAAAGGTCATCAAAGCCAAACCCCTCAAGAATCTAGCTCCAAGTGATCAAATAGCTTGCCGGATTCTTGCTGAGGCGGGAGGTTTTGACTCTGCTACGGTGATCAGCCTGGAGTTCAACGCTGGGACTCTTGAGAAGTACATACGTAAGAACCACTGCCTCAGGAAACTCGACCCTCGTTGCTTTCTAACTGCGCCTGTCTTCCTTCATGGTGTCTCTAACACGTCTTTTTCCCTGGTGCAGGTTCGAAGCTAAACCAAGAAAAGAGGACACGACTTACTCGAGCGCTGCGAGCTGGAAAAGAGGCTTCGCCTTCCTCCAGTGATGACTCTGATGAGCGCTGAGAAATGGCCTGTTCGTGTTTTTGCATGATTTGTAGCGTTTGTGTTGTTCCCATTGTACTGAACATTGCTTGTAACAACAATTTTTCAATGTCATACTTGATTTTTGTAACGCTACTTTACTTTGCATATGCTTCGTGTACTGCACGCTTTCTTTTCGTCTCGTTCTTCCAACGATGCATGCCTTCACTTAACTTAGGCGACGCCTGCTCAGGGCGACGCCCTTATCTTAGGTGACGCCTTCTTTCTGGGCGACGCCATGACCTGGGCGACGCCTTCTTTCTTGACGACGCCAAGGTCTGGGCGACGCGTCACATTACTTCTGACAAGGAAAGATAAAGGCTGAAAACCAAGGCACTTCTTTTTCTCAACTGGTTTTTCCTTTTATTAGGGTGACCTCGTTAAAAAACCCCCGAAAGGGAAAAAGAGCGTCCCCTTCAACTAAATTGTTACATACTGCTTACATAAGTCAACTGAAATAAAATTTTAAGTTGGCTGCATTCCAACTGCGCGGGATAGGGCCTCCATCTAAGGTCTCCAGGCTGTACGAACCATTGCCCTTAGCCTCAGTCACCCTGAAGGGTCCAGTCCACTTGGGGGACAGCTTATTCTCCAACTCGTATGGGTGGGCTTTCCTCATCACTAGGTCGCCCACCTGAAACTGTCGCGGCTTTACCATAGAGCTATATTGCCGCTCTACTCTTCTCTTCATCGCTTCAGCTTTTATTCTAGCTTTTTCCCTGGCCTCCTCTAGCAGATCGAGGTTTACCCGCCTCTCTTCATTGGACTCCTCCACCACAAAGTTTTGAAAACGTGGTGAGCTTTCATGTATTTCTACTGGAATCATTGCATCCGACCCGTATACCAAACTGAAAGGCGTCTCCATAGTAGAGGATTGGGGCGTGGTGTGATATGCCCATACAATCCTTGGCACCTCTTCCGCCCAGGCCCCTTTGGCTTTCTCCAACCTTCTTTTTAACCCCCTCAGCAGAACTCTGTTTGCCGATTCTACCTGCCCATTAGTCTGGGGGTGCTCAACTGATGCAAACACCTGTTTGATCCCTACTTCAGCACACAGATTTCTCAACTGCTGGCTGGCAAACTGGGTCCCGTTGTCAGATATCAGGCGCCTAGGTACGCCGAAGCGACACACAATGTTTCTCCACACGAAATGCTGTACCTTATGCGCAGTGATCTGTGCCACGGGCTCTGCCTCTATCCACTTAGTGAAGTATTCGATGGCGACGATCAGATACTTCATTTGCCTGATTGCCAGTGGGAAAGGGCCCAGGATGTCAATTCCCCATGTATGAAAAGGCCACGGGCTGTATATGGACCGCAACTCTTCTGGCGGCGCCTTGTGCCAGTCGGCGTGCTTTTGGCATTGCTTACACCGCTGGGCGTGCCGTGCGCAATCCTCTTTCACTGTTGGCCAGAAGAAACCTGCGCGTATTACCTTGGAGGCTAAGGACCTTCCTCCCACATGGCTTCCACAGATGCCTTCGTGTAGCTCCGCCATTATCCTGGTGCACTCATCGCCACTGACGCATGTTAGGATAGGGTGAGTGAAACCGTGCCTGAACAGCACCCCATCCACCAAAGTATACCTTGCGGCATTTCTTTTGACTTTTTTACCCTCTTCAGGGTCCACTGGAAGAGCCCCATCCGCCAGGTATCGTTTATAGGGCGTCATCCAGGTGTCTCCCCTGGACAAAACGCAAACCTGCATCTGCTCTTCTTCAGGCACACCCGCGTATATGCTGATGCGGGGCGCCCTCTGCGTATCTTGGGTCAAAGAGGAATGACTCCTCGGCCTTCCCCTTGATGTATAAATCTGGAGGACATCCACCCTGTTGTCTTCCACGAAACGACGCGAAGCTTTGAGGGTTTCCTGGATCACTGTCCTCTGTCTACCCCCCTTGCCTGAGCTGGCCAGCTTTGCGAGCAAGTCAGCTCTGGCATTCTGCTCCCTCGGGATGTGTATCAACTCAAGAGCGTTGAACGCCCCCCTCAACAAATGGACGTATTTTAGATACGCTGCCATCTGTGGGTCCTTCGCCTGGAACTCACCCGACACCTGTCCCATAATCAACTGAGAGTCGCTCTTCACCAGGAGGTTCTGTGCACCCATCTCCTTGGCCAAGAGCATTCCTGCTATCAGGGCTTCATATTATGCCTGATTGTTACTTGCCTTGAAGGCAAAACGCAAGGCCTGCTCGATCAGTATGCCGTCGGGTCCCTCCAAAACTATTCCGGCACCGCTCCCCTGTTGGTTTGGAGAGCCATCAACCGAGAGCAGCCACTGCGAACCCGCTTCCACCTCTTGCTCACCTCCGGGCGAAAGTTCTGCTACAAAATCTGCGTACACCTGCCCCTTAAGGGATCCCCTAGGCTTGTACTGGATGTCGAATTCTGACAGTTCCACTTCCCAGCGTACCATTCTTCCTGCCACATCGGGTTTCTGCAGCACTTTTTGTTTAGGGAGATTGGTCATCACCACCACCGTAAAACTGTGGAAGTAATGACGGAGCCTCCTAGCAGAGAACACTACCGCCAGCGCCGCCTTCTCTAGTGCTTGGTACCTCGTCTCAGCCCCCTGTAAGGCCTTACTTACGAAGTAGATGGGCTTCTGACTCTGGTCCTGCTCTTGGACCAACACAGAACTGATGGCCCGCTTTGTTACAGTAAAATACAACCGGAGGGGCACGCCCGTTACCAGCTTGCGGAGGACCGGTGGCGTCGCCAGGTACTCCTTCAGTTTAATGAAAGTCGCTTCGCATTCATCAGTCCATGCAAAGCGACTGTTTCTCTTGAGGCACTAGAAGTATGGGTGCCCCTTTTCTCCTCCGGCGGAAACCAACCTCGAGAGCGCCGCCATCCGCCCCGTCAACTGTTGCACCTCCTTAACCGATGTCGGGCTCCGCATGGCGATAATAGTCGCGCATTTGTCGGGGTTCGCCTCTATCCCCCTCTCGGTGAGTAGAAAACCCAAGAACTTACCGGCCTCTACCCCGAAAACACACTTCTCGGGGTTCAACTTGAGGCGGTACTTGGATATTGTGTGGAACAGCTCTTCCAGGTCTGCCATGTGCTGCACCCTACTTTGCGACGCCACCACCATGTCGTCTACATAAGCATACACGTTCCTCCCAAGCATTGGCGCCAGGACTTTGTCCATTAGTCTCTGGTATATGGCTCCCGCATTTTTCAGCCCGAAGGGCATCACCTTATAGCAGTAACTGCATGTCTCGGTCATGAATGCAGTCTTGCTCTCGTCTCTTGGGTGCATCTTAATTTGGTTGTACCCTGAAAAGGCGTCCAAGAAACTTAGCACCTTGCTGCCGGACGCACTGTCTACTAAGGCGTCGATGCTGGGCAACGAATACGAGTCCTTTGGGCATGCCTTATTCAGGTCCGTGAAGTCGACGCACATCCTCCACTTTCCGTTCGCCTTTTTCACCAAGACGACGTTGGCGAGCCACTCAGGGTACTGAATCTCCCTGATGTGGCCAGCGCTCAGCAGCTTCTGCGTTTCGTCTTTCACCACCTGTTGTCGTTCCTCATTGAACTTCCTCCTTCTCTGACGCACGGGGCGGACCGTGGCGTCCATGCTGAGGTGGTGACACAGGAAATCGGGGTCGATGCCTAGCATATCCGATGCAGACCATGCGAAGGCATCCAGGTGGCGTGAAATCACTCCTGCCACCTCCTCCTGTTCTTCTGGGCTTAGCGAACTTCCTAATTTGAAAGTTTTGCCGCCAATCTCCCTTTCTATGGCGTTAGCCGCAGGCTGTTCCCTGCTATCATCTTCGACGGGCGCCGCCTCTTTCGCGAGCGCCGCGGCGTCTGGGCCTTCCTCCATTGGCACATCTGCTTCGGGCGTCGCCCTCTCCGCTATGGCCTCTTCAGGCGTCAGCCCAGCGGGCGTCGCCTCAATCATCGCCGCGTCCACGCTTGGCGGACGCTCATACACCATGAATACGCCTCTCTTCGTTTTCAGGCTGTTTTCATAGCATTTCCTCGCCTCCTCCTGGTCTGACCTGATGACTATCACCCGACCACTGAGGTCCGATAGCTTCATCTTCATGTGACGGGTGGAGGACACCGCGCTCAGACGATTTAACGCCGGTCGACCCAGCAATATATTGTAGGCGGAATTAGCGTTCACGACGAGGTACCGGATGCTCTCGGTGCGGGAGGCCTCTCCGTCTGTGAACGTAGTTCTCAACTCCAGGTACCCCCGGACTTCTACCTGGTTATCCCCGAACCCATACAGGCACCCAGTATAGGGACTCAACAGATCAGGGGACAGCCGTAACTTATTAAAGGTCGACAGAAACATGACGTCTGCCGAGCTCCCTTGGTCAACGAGCACTCTGTGGACCTTCCTTCCAGCTGTGACGACTGAGATGACAACGGGGTCGTTGTCGTAGGGTATCACATCCCGGAGGTCTCTTCTCGTGAACACAATATCTGACTCCCAAGGCTCCCCCGAGAGCCTCTCTTCGACTGAATTCACCCCCCTCACGTATTTCTTCCGCTGGGAGGCGGTGGGTCCTCCGCCGGAAAAACCTCCAGCAATAGTGTGGACCTCGCCAAGCACTGGCATCTCGTGTGCTGGCTCCTCTGCCGGTGGTGGCAAGGTGGCGGTCGTTGTGGTATCTGCAACATAATCTTTCAAAAACCCAGTCCTCACCAGCTCATCTAGCTGGTAACCCAACGACAGGTAATTATCGATTTGGTGCCCGAAAGCCTCGCGGAATTCGCACCAAGAGTCTTTACGGGGCCCTAACACCTTGTCGGTCTTCGCCGGTCGCCTCAACCTCTCAGCTATATTGGGCACGGCGATTAAATCCTTCAACTCGACCACGAAGTTGTACCTCGCCGGTGTTGCTCTTTCTCTGGCGGGGCGTTCGCCTCCTGCTGGACCCCGGGGCTGGGGCTTTCTGGCCTCGTAGGGGCGTCTCGCCTCTGGCTTCTTTCTCCCCGTCGTGGTCTCATTGACTCTGACGGGTTGAACACGCGCCGGTCCCCTCGAGCGTGAGGGCACGGCGCTGGTGCGCTTCACACAGACCTCCCCTTCCGATGCAATATGCTCTACCGCCCTGCGCCGTAACTCAGCGAAAGTCCTAGGGCGATTACGGATGATGGATTCTCCGAAGGGGCCGGGACACACGCCTTTTACAAATGCGTACACAATCATAGGCTCCTCTGTCGTGCCAACCTTCACGACCTGGGCCCCAAAGCGATTGATATACTCCTTCAGGGTCTCTCCCTGATACTGTTTTACGTCGAACAGATCATAGGAGACCGGCGGCGGGGCCTTGTTGGCTAAGTACTGTTCTCGGAACAATCGCGACAATTGGCGGAAAGATGTGATATGACCTTCTGGGAGGCTAATAAACCAGTCCATAGCCATCCCGGTCAGGGTGCTCATGAAGAGCTTGCACTTGGCAGCATCAGAACCGCCTATCAGGACCATCTGCGTGTGAAATGCAGCCAGGTGCGTCTCTGGGTCCTCCATCCCGGTGAAGATCACCTTGGGTCCCGCGAACGTGTTTGGGATCGCTGCGTCTAGGATCTCCTGCGAGAAAGGAGTGAAAAACTCCCTTGGTGGGGAATGGTTCTCCATCTCGTCTTGCCCAGGTCGTCTCCTATCGTTTCTCAGGCCCTGGCGCAACTCCTCATTCGCACGGTGGAGCTCTTCGTTCCGCTCATGCGAGGCGTCAAGGTCTGCCTGCATGCGTTCCTGCTCCATTTTCGAATCCGCCATGTCCTGCTGCAGCCCCCTCATTATTTCCAGGACTTGTTGCATGGATAGGTCTGCTGGGGCTGCGTGTGCTGCTCTTCGTCTGGTGGGGGCCATTGTCACCCCAACCTCCTTCAACGTTACTGTAACTTGGTAGATTTTCTCGAACTTGTGATGGGACTGATGTTTTATATCGGCCCCACGGTGGGCGCCAAATGTTCCGTCCGGTTGACCGGGACGTCTTCGTGCGCGACCTCAACCGTCAGCTAGGGACTCCTTCCTACTGGTTGCCCGTGGATTCCTGCAAAAAAGAGGACAAAAAGGCGCCCTAGCGGCCGTGTACACTCCGACGCTCAAGTCAGCCAGCAAGAAACACCAAAAACTGTCCACCTACGTGTCTGAGCACCGCGTATGGCACTCTGAAGGTGGTAAAAGAACTGTGTATATGTGTGTGTTGTCTCCTTCAGGGAAAAATATTCCCCAGTCACTTGTACGTAACCTTGAAGCACGAACAAGCAACTAGAGAGTTCTCTGGTCAATTTGCCGAAAGTTCCAACATTCTCCGCACTATTTAAACTACCCAAGCATTTAAAGCGTCTTAAAGCGCTTTTAATCACAAACGTAACGCACTCATTAAAGCGCTTAATTAGAAAACGTAGCGCATTTAAGACGTTGAAACGCTCGGGAGCCATTATAGTACCTGAATGCTAAAAAGGGAAACTGTATTGAATGACTTTTAATTACCTGGCACCTGACTGAAAGGTGTTTCTATTCTGGCATGGCTGTCGTACACGTGGAGGGCCTCACGACGCCATGACCCCATCCGGGGGCGCTCCTGCCCACCTGGGGACGTTTCTACGTGTGAGTCCTCCTGCTGGGAGTGCTACTGCGCTAGGGGTGACTTTTTGGGTGCCAACTCATGCCCCCAAGTATCTAGTCACTTACTTTGAGAGCGTATCTGCCTTCCTTTTGTACTCTGCACCCGGTTGCCCTGGGCGTGACTTTCCTCTTGAGTCGTATCTGCCCCACAGGCGTCTCTGGGGCGGCAGGAGCACTTCACGAGTCAGGCTGCCCTTCACTGGTACTATTACTGTTCCGTGCTATTGGGACCTGAGGCCTTCCCACGGCGTCGCTCCCTCCATGGTCTTTCCTACCCATGGGTATCGGGGAACCACACCGTGATTGCCTTACTTTAGCGCTGTTTGATCTGGCGACACCTTGGTTGGGCGACGCCCTTACTTAGGCGACGCCCTGCCTTGGCGACGCTTCCTCTTGGCGTCTCTCCAGCGAGGCGACGCCTTCACCTAGGCGACGCCTTGCCTTGGCGACGTTTCCTCTTGACGTCTCTCCAGCTAGGCGACGCCTCGCGTTGACTTTGACTTTGACTTAGTCAACGCCCGGGTACGGGACGGTACATAATTATTGATTCTTTTCCTCTTTAGTTAAACCTAGAATGAGTGTACTACTTGTATATATTCAGACCATTTGTTTTTATTTTAATAATAAGAAAAAAGAGATATTCATTCTCATATCCTTTGTCTTCAGTTTACTCTTTTGTTCATCTCTGTTTTTTTTTTTCATCTCTATTCTATTTTGTAATAGCTGTCAAATTATTATTTCATTATAAAGTGGCACAATTTTGTTATGTTATATGTAGTTTTGGATTATATTTTGTCAGGAAACTCCATGAAAAACTTGGAAATACGTAGATTAAACTTCCAGAAACCAAGGATTTGGCGAAGAATTCAATTTACGTGCATATTTCTATCATTACCATATATGTATACTTAATGACTTAGCCATGCTACTTGTATAAGAAAAGATGCTGACAAACTCTTACTATTTTGAGGATGGGTTCCAAGTTCTTGGGTTCTTATCAATTGGTATCAAGTTTATGGACGATTTGAGAACTTTGACTAATGACAAAACTTAAACAAAAAATTCGCATTTTTGCAATAATTAAAGTTTTAATTTCTTGTGCTTACGGGTATAAAATTCTTATTTTATGTTACCAAATTCTTCTATATATTTGTTTCTTTAAATTTAGTTTTCTTAATTTACATCATGATATTTATTTAACCACTTGCAGTATTATCTTGATGACATTCCTATTAATCACAAATCTTACATTTATATTTTATTAACTTATTATCTTATTTATCATGCTATTCACTTTGCAGGTAGTCTCATCGTGGATCAGGAAGGCTGAATGAGATCACTTTTTAGGAGATCACTTTATTATCTGCCTATATAATTTTCTACACATTCCCTGCATTTGATGTATGTAATATTTTAGATATGCACATCTTGACCTGTATCTATATGACCAAGTCATATGTTGTTTATTGCTCGTTACCCCCATTTTTCGCCGATCTGATATTGGAGTTTCATTGTTGATTTGAAATTGTTTGATTGATGGTCTGATAAGATTCATTGGTGGTCTGAAATGTTTGATGTTTTGATGATGATATATTGTTTGCTTGCATATATTGTTTGGAGAAAAGATGTTCCAAAACATTTTGTTGCAATGAGAGCTAAATTGGTTAATGCATCCATCAATGAGGTATTAATATTTAAATATTTATTGGTGTATTTTATTTTATAATTATAAACACTTAAAATTATTTATTTTAGGCATCAGATATTGGAAGTGGTGCTCCATCACCTAATCAAGTAATATGATCAAGTGTTGGAAGCAAAACTGATTAGGGATGAACAATTATGTGTGTTTTAATTTTAAATTATGTATCAACTTTTGAACAATTATGTGTGTTTTAATTTTAAATTATGTATCAACTCTTGAACAATTATTTGTGTTTTAATTTTCAATTATGTATCAACTTTTGAACAATTATGTGTGTTTTAATTTTCAATGCAATTAATGGATGCTTATAATTTTATATAGTATTTCATTTTATTAGTATTTTATTTTTTTATTATGAAAATATATTATGTTTAGTTTAATTATGCAAACCAGATTATAAAAAAGTGGTGGCTAAATTTCATTTATTTAGAATTAAAATTACGTCAATTGAAACTACCGTATTATTTTTACAATTTTATTATAATACTGATAGCTAAAAACGTCACATTATACCCTATATAATGACGCTGAAATTCTTTTCAATGAATTAAATTGACACTAATTACATATAAAATCCGCCACTTTAAACAAAGTGTTAAAGTGATGGGTGTTGCGACGAGTAGTGTAAGACCGTCATATTAAACTTTGTGGCGGCAGTTCTATGGCGGTTTGAGAAACCGTCACACGCGTATATTGTGACACTTTATACGAAAATCATTGTCACCATATACAACGTTTTTTTGTAGTGCTGGTAGTGTGCTTAATGCTCAATGATAAGGAACGACCATTGATTGTCCATAGAGCATGAATGAGACCAGGAGGTGATTTCATATTTTTGAACCCAATTCAGTTAGTCATAAGATTCAATGGTCGTAAGCGCAAAGCTAAGACTATGGTAAACCATTCCATCCTAATGCAGAGGTAAGATCATAACAGTGACTTACTGCTCTAGATAACCTTGCACAAGGAATCGTCTTTACAACACCAACACCATAGTGAAAACCACCAAAATTCCTATTACAACCATCCAAATCATGCAATCATTGTTTGCACTACAACCTTTAATCTCATTTCCCTAATTTTATTCTCCTTAAAAGTTCACCAAAAACACATAATTTCCACATAAAAAAATTGCATATATATGATGTATCCCATGTGTACCTAATTGCATAGTCTATGTGCATAATAATATCATTTTGTATCTCACATCATCACCACTTAACGTCATTCATATCAATTTAATAAAATTGATTAAATTGCTTAATTTTTAAAAAGATTTTTTTTAAAAATCACTAGATAGAAATTGGCTTTTTGACTCAATAAATATAGAGATAAAAAAGATAATTAAGCCTTTTCACATTGAAGACACGTTTCCTCCATTAGTAATGTGTGTTTTTATGAAATAATTTTGATTAATTATTTTTATGTATCCATCAAAACATATTGTTTTATGTTTAAATAGTAATGATAGGATCTATTTTACTTACCAAAACAAAATATTCAGATTATTTATTTTTTATTGATATTTTTTAAAAATGATAATTATTTAGCTCACGATAAATCATGAGGTAATATTATAGAAATTGAAGAAATAGATCAACAATGCATACATGTATAAAAGAAATAAGCGTTCAGTTTATTTATATGGGCACCTTATGAACTAGTAAAGTATTGATATAATCCTTCAATATTCCTCCTGAATGTGTATAACTATCTTGTTCTTTGTAAAGTACGTCCATCATTCGTGCAAGGTTCACAACACGCATGAGAAACTTCATTGGTACTTGAGTAGGATTAAGGCATTCTTCATTAATGTCCTTCCAACTACTCTCCACCATCTTAAGCAGTTCTTTAATGGCATTTTCCTTTGAGCTATTATATTGCTTCATATAGCAATCAAGGCTTGAGACAACGTGTCCTCTTTCATGTTCAAACTACATAAATATCACACAAATAACTAAATCCAAAGAAATTCTGACTTAAATAGGATTTTTATTTTTGAAAAATCATTAAAAAAATATTAGATAAAAACTAATTTTAAAAATAATAAATAATTAATTTTAGATTGACCAAATTAAATATTATTTTAAAAACTAAAAATTATTGACATATACACTACCAGAAAATCATGAAATAGAAACCAATTTTAGAGATAAAAAATAATTAGTTGCTATAGTAACTAAATTAGAGACCATTTTAGGAACTAAATAAAAAAAAAATTTATTATTGTTAAATAGTTTCTAAATTCATATCTAATTAGCAACCAAGGTTTTTGCTACCAAATTTAGAATCAAAATAATTGGTAGTTAAAACATTTGCTATTAATTAGATACCAATTTAGAAACCATTTAACGATAATAGAAACTAATTTAGAATTTTTTTTTAGTTTTTAAAATGGTCATTAATTTAGTTACTGTTGCAACTAATTATTTTGGTATCTAAAAAATGATTTCTATTTGATGATTTTCTCGTACTATAAAAACAGCGTCTGATAATTGATGTGGTACCAAAACATATTTAATAAAAAAGTATTGTGTAATCTTGTTCTCTACCTTTCAAAAATTAGAGGAATTATTGAATCTATGGTGAATTAAAGGTTTTCCATCCATGTTGAAAACAAAATGTGTTTGTGTTCCATACATATATAACCTAGTAGTATTGAACATATGAATAAGAACAATCTTATTACTTCTTTTAAACATACTTTTTATCAATCTTCATAATTAAAAAAAATGGAAAAGGGTGTCTAATATATACCTCAGTTCCAACAATGTCATCCATGATTCTGCAAATAGTTGAAGCAGCTACAATAGTTTTTGGTTCACTGGTTGCCCATATGAGGAACTCCTCTGCAGTATCTTCCATGCCCAAGAAAGATACAGTTATCAACAAAGCAAAACCACATGACATAGTTGCAACTTCCATGTACTCCTCTACTGTTGGTGTGTGGTTCTGATGAAACCATCTTGACTCAGTACGGTAGGCTTGGACCAATCGTTTCACCTATAATTAAAAAGAAAAACACGCAACTCCTGATTATTTTTAAAAGTATATATATAATAAAAAGTAAATTTATAAAAAAAATATTAAAATAATAATATTAAAACATGTTATTGTTATATGGATGTAAGAAAAAAATGGGTTGTCAAATTATGTATAAATTAAAAACACAAATATATAATCTTTTCTCTGTTATTTTTGTCAGTGACAATAATTTTTTCTACATTATCAGGGATCAACATATTAGGTTACCCATTGAAAATGTCTGTTCTCTATATATAGGAATGTGTTCTATACAAAATCTAGAATGGACCTTTACCATAAATAGGTGAGCTTGAATAATCTTTTAAACCTAGCATATCAACCTATTTAAATAAATATAAATAATATTTTCCTATTATATTAAAAAAACTATAATGTATAAAAGTAATATATTTGACGACTTACATAAAAATATCAAAATTACAATATTATTTAAAAATAAAACTCGTCTATTTTAAGAACTTCATAAAAATAATTTTTCAAATAATTAATTTATTATGTTATATTATATGCATATTATATTATATATATAATACATATATAGATAAAAGAAAAAAAAACTAATCACCAATGGATCTATTTGGTCAAAATCCAATAAATCCTTTAACCTTTTAAAGACTTATATTTTTTTTTAAATAAGTTCATAGGTCAAACATGGTACTAGTGTTAGAATCTTTCAAAAACTACATACCTTAAGAGATTTAATATGAATGAGCTATAACCAAACTCGTACAAAATTATAATTTAATTCTAACATTGTGAAATTTTTAATTGTACATAATAAAAGACTATTTTCTTAATTCTTCTAATCATTGAAAATTATTTATGAGAAAATAAAAAATTACTCGAGATTTCAAATGCAAAAAATGTTATGACCAAATCTAAGGAATCTAATATGCAATTTTATTTAGTTTGATATTTCCTATTGAAAAAAGAAATTTTAAAAGTAACAATTTAAAAAAAAAATAACCATACTTCATTTTTAGCATACTTCACGAAGTTTTCTTTTCCTTGATTTCTCAACTCCTGCTCTGTTTCTTCAAAGATATCCAAAAGTGCCTTATAACATAATTTCATATATTCCGGTAGATCAACCAATGAGGAGATATCCCACCTGCTAATCATTAGAAAGTTACTTTAATTTTATTTAAAGAATAAAATTAAAAAATACTAATATATTATTAAAAAAAATTATTAAATAAAAATAAATTTATAAAAAAATAATTCATTATTATATTAACTACACTATATATTATTTTAAAGAAAAAAAATATTAATATGTAAAATAATTTATAATTATTAATAAAATTTATAACTAATTTTTGAATTAATATTTAATTATTTATTAAAATTTTAACTACCAATTATTTTAATTATAAAGTTGGTAATTAAAATTTTAATAACTAATTAGATACTAATTAAAAACTTATTTATTAATAGTATAAATTATTTTAGATATTAACAATATTTTTAATTTTTATAATAATATGTAATTTATTCAATATAATAATTAATTATTGTTATTTTTTAAAATTAATTTTTATTTAATAATTTTTTTTAATGTATATGGATATTTTTACCTTTCTATTGCATCGGTGAAAATCTCTATCTCATCAATGGTTCCATAGGCATCATACACATCATCAATGATGGATGTTATGGCTATTACTTTCATCAGTATTCTTCTAGCAATAAAATATTGTGGTTCATAATAGACACCAACAACCCAAAAGTAACCTTCCACAATCCTATCTCGTGCAAAAGGAAAATTTGTGGAGACATTCAAATCTTTAACCCACCACCTGTACAAAAAAATCCCAAATTAATTTCTCAGAGGAGTCGTATACTTGGATTTATTTATTTATTTATCATTAATGATAATAAAATGTTACTTTTGTAGGAAAATATTACTTGGTGTCATTGCTGACTTCTTTTTGATGGAGCTTCTGTAACATATTAAAATCTAGTTTTGCAAAGGTTAGCAAACGTTCATCATGTGAGGGATCTTCTTGGTAGAATGATATATAATATCTTGATTCTAACCTAGGCATTCCCTTGCGAAGTGATTGTCCTAAGCTATGGTGCAATAACCCAGAAAGAAAGGGACTTAATTTGGTGGTTAATGACTCAGTTAACTGAGTGAGAGTAAAACTGTATGCTTCTTGCAGTATCTCTTCTCCATGGAAGCTTAATTGGGTTGCTTCACACAAGCTTAACATTCCTTCTATATCATTCAGAATGCTTTCCTTGAATTTTCCTTCTTGGTCCTTGAATTTGCAAAATACATCTGTTTTTTAAGTAAATAATAACATGTTAAATTTCAAGATACATATTTAAATATATGATCACTATACTTAGATGCTATACAAGATGAAAATATCTTCCAAAGCCATCTAAGGTTTTTTTGAATAAATTTCTTTATAAGCATTATGATAGACATTTTTACTCACCTTCTTATAGTTTTCTATTTTAAAATGTAAATATGCACCATAATAGTATGTTTCAAATCAACTTAATTTTGATGAAGTAATTTTTGTTTAGGTTTTGCAATAAAAATTTCTAAATTTAAATTCAATAAAAGTTTACAAATTGGTTTGGACTTATCTTTTCCTCTAAACTTGACTACATAACACAGCTGTAGTGTAATGTGCAATTTTAATATGTTCCTGAAATCAGTTCTACAAATGGAAACATGTAGTATAGATGTATTAATTTTGTTTAACGACGAAAAATAAGTAGAGTTGAATTTTTTCTTAAATACTTTATTTTATTTTTTGTTGATAACAAGAAACAGTGATATAATGAAAAGTGTAAACACAGATGAGGAATTAAAGATGAACATGGCAAGATCATACCTGATGAAATACGATATCCTTGTTGTCTAAGCAAGCGAAAGAGCAAAGCGAGATGATGAAGATCATCATCATAACTTACTATATTATTCTCCTTTGTTGAAATCTCATAGATTTGATGCAATGCTTCATCAATTTCATGTTCAAAATGATAAGAAACACCCAAACGTTGGACTGAGTTGATGAAGTTCAATTTGAAAAGGAAATTGTTATCAACAAGAGAGACAATAATCTTCCTCACATATTCTTTCAATAGTGGAACTTGTTTCATGTCGCTATCATCTTCCTGCATGTAATTATGAAAACTTCAACATAAGAAACGTTGTATTTATTTTGACAGAAATAAGTAATAAGTTAGGATGCAAACAATTTCACACCATATATACATAAAGTTAATAAACTATTGTAATGAATGTATTTCTTTTATGAAATTTGATGTGAATATAATTACCATGAAATACTACAATTAATTGATAAATTTAGTACACTTACATGGAAACTAGAATCATAGGAAAGGAAATAATCACCCCAAATGGAAGGATGAAAGTTTGCAGTGTGTCTGGGTTTGGCATCCTGCGGGAAAACAGGAAGTGATGATGAGGATAGTCTAGACATGCTTGGTTTTCTATATATTCTATGGCTTTAAATTGAAGGGAGATAGGATGAATTTTGCTTTCAATATTCAAGAATCCAAACTCCATTAATTTATAGGAAAAAAAAGATGATATTAAATTCACTAACTAAGCTTCATGTAGACGTGATGACAAAATGGTTCAGATACACCACCATCATTTAAACGAGATAAATCATTTATAGATCATTTTATTTATTAAAGTATTTTTTATATTTATTTTATTTTGTTAAAGTATTAAAAAAATCATTAAAATATTACAATTTAATTTACTTTAATTATTTTTTCTTATGTTTTTATTATCAAAATATGATATTAATTATTATAATTAAGTAAATAAATTTTAAAAAAATTATAAAAATAAATAAATTAAAAAAAATTAGAAATGACAGGTCAGTCCATCAATATGACCCACACAATTGACAAACCAACAGCGGGCCCATTTGCCACCCGTACTGAAAGAGTAGTTGAAAGAGATCTTGAGACTGAATAAATCACTCCATTATTAAATTTATTGTGGTTTTATTTAAGTTTCATATTTTTAATTTCGGGACTATTTATTTATTGATTTTTTTAATTAATCTTATTTCATGCTTTTCAGTTTAAGGAATTTGAACCTTTTATTAATAGAAGAATAAAACGTATTTAAATAAATAAACAATAAAACAAAATGATAATTAAGCAATTTTTTGTTTTTTTAAATTACTTTCAGTATTTTTTTAACTGAACTGTTTATTTATATTATACTACTTTCATCTCACAATTATTTCAATTTTAATCACCTCAATAAAAGTGACACCTAATTACTTTTTACTTATTTGATTTAATTTTTTATGTTCATTTTCTTTTATTTGATAGATTGTTTTATGTAATGATAAATAATTTTTAAAGTTTCTAGTGTGAACCTAATTGATATATTAGATTTTATAATAATATTTAATATAAATTTTATAAAAAAGTAAAACTGCTTCATAAAGTAGTATATATTAATATTTTAATATATATATATATATATTTTTTTTTTTTTCTTGCGAGTATGAAAACAATTTCAATTACAGTGATTGTGTGATAAATGAAATAAGATTTTATAACTTTAGTTTATAACTTAAGATTTTATAACAGGAATATAAAAATATATTTACACGTATTAAGGAGAAAAAGAAATATATTACTTTGAAATCATTTTATAATTTTAATAATAAATTCATAGGATATTATTAGTTTGAGAAAAGATTTGGAGAAAAAATGCAATGAAAATGCCAGTTAATATAGATTATTTTAAAATATATTAAACTGCAATTACTTTCTGAAGAAATGAAGTACAATGCAATGAGATTTTGAGGATAAGAATCCACGGAAAAGAAGACACAAACAAAGGGCACGTGATCATCTCAATTCTTACAGATCACTTTAAATTTGTTTTTGAAAGTTATTTGTTTCATTTTTCATCAAACTAATAATTTGAATCCTAAGATATTCTCTTTATAAACGTGTGATCTACGTATCAATGTTTTCCCTTTTTCTTGTTTCTTTCCTTTCATTAGTAGGTAAATATATTATTATGGTTAGTTTTATTGGTGATTAATTTTTTTTCATTAAAAAACTTAGAATACGAGATTTTATTCAAATAATCGAAACTTGGGTTTACTAAAATAAAAATATTTCGCGGTGCATGTCATTAAGAATACAAGTAACTTATTCCACCAATGTTTAAAAATAAATCATAATTATTTACCCAAAAACTTATCTTACAATGAAAAAATTTATTAAATTACAATTGTACTGGATATAGGGCTTAGGGCTCATACTCGTGGTTGGATCTCAGTACATGTCGTAGGTATGTCAGCTCGGCTGCTGGGTCAGTAAAACCTATTTTGGAATAATTGAAGTAATCTTTTATACGTAAATATAAAGCTATTAATAAAGGGTATTTGTGATACGCTTACTACGTGTGGGGTCTAGGTCAAGTAAATGTTTTCTCTTAACCTAAGCTTGTGTGTTCTAGGGCACGTAATGGTTAGGTTGCATGTACAAGGGTGTCCACGTAAGCATAATGTACCCCTGATGTCGGCGCATGAGTTGGTGCCCTGGTGATTATTCTAATATTATTCTATGCACTCCTTGGAGACGATATTTCGTTATGTTGTAGCACCTTAAGAGAAGGCGCCCCTGAACTAAATGTGTTTCACCTGTTGAGTATGCTTTCAGTTGAGATTAGATTCTCCTGAACGAAGAGGGGCTTGAGACCCCTGGTTAAGATATGTTGTTTCTAAGACTGAAACTGAATACTTCTTGATTTTTAGTAAGTCATTTACTGACTTGATCGTCGGAGTGCAATCAACAGGTAGGACCCTCTCTATTTCAACGGAACTACGTTTCAGAGCGACCAGAGATAAAACAAATTCTCGAAGAGACAAACGGAGCTAGAGATTGTCACCAGAGTCAATAGGCGACCAAGTCAACCGGCAAGAACAACAACTAATTTTAAAGATCAAAATAATTAATCACTATATTGACTAAAATAAATATTTTTTATAAATTAAAAAAAGTATTGGTATCTAAAATAATTTATATTATTAATAAAAATTTATAAAGTAGATTTTTGGTATTTAACCATTAACTATCAAGGTTTTAGTTATTAACTATTTTATATTCTACATTAATCTTCTATAATTTAGACACTAATTTAGAATCTAAAATATTAATAGTTAAAACTTTAATAAATAATTTAAAAGTTATTTTATAAATTTTTATTAATAATAGAAATCACTTTAAACACCAATAATTATTTAGTTTCTAAAATATAATATTTAATTTAATCAATAGTGACTAATTAAAATTTAATAAAAAAAATAGTATTGTACTGGTTTAAGGGTCAATGAGTTATTTTTTTCTAATTAAAATTAAAATTTATCTATATAAAAAAGTATTATACATTATTATTTAAATATTTAATATTCAACAATAAGATACATTATACAATAATAATATTAAATGACTTAGTTTAAATATTAATTAAAATAATTTTTTTAATATCTTTCACATCATAGTATAGTATGTTTAATTAAAACAAGTAAACATTTATAAAACTATATAAGCATATAAAAAATTATATCACTATAAAATTAACATAAAGAATCAAGAATAAAACATTGAATATAAAAATAAGTGAATCAACATTGACTTTTTAACTTATATTAACACCAGATCAAATACATCAGACTAAAGAATCTATTTGTTCCAAAGCAAAGGAACCTTAACCTATCAAGAAGACCCCATCCCTTGCAGGATGGCTCCAAAAGAAGACGCATCAGTGCCATTTTAGTTATCATCCTAGATACCTTGTCTACTCTTTTCTTCTAGTCCACACAACCTAATTTTATTTATTTATTTTTATTAATAAAAAAACTCTCTTTAAATGAAAAGTAGCAAAGAAAGGAACTTAACCTATGAAGAAGAGACCCATCCCCTGCAGGATGGCTCCAAAAAACATCACTGCCATCATGTCTACTACTTTCTTTTAGTCCACACAAGCTAATTTAACATCACATTTTCATGCGTATTGTGTTTGTACTAGACTCACTATATTTCAAATCGTTCACTATTTTTATTCTTGCCCACACGTTGGAAAAATCATAATATCTGTTTTGCCAATTGTTTTCATTAATTTTGTTTTTCCATAACATCATTTAATCACTAAACTTTATGCTCTTTTCAAACCTCTAATTTTATGTGAGAGGGAAAATACAACGTACGGATAATGATTAAAATTAGAATTAAAATATAACATAAAATTGAAAGAAAAAAATTAACAGTTTTTTTTTAAATGGCCATATATAAATGTTGAGGTTTAAACATAATTTTTATCTTATAATTTTGTGAATGTGTATCTTTTATTTCTAGCTAGACTTTAAAAATTAAATTATTATAGCTCATTATTAATTTATTATTTAATTATTAGAAGTATTGATGCATTATAAACATAAAAATAAAAATTATTTCAGAATGCAAAAAAAATAGTTATAATAACATTTCAACGACAATGAAAGGGAAGTTATTAGAGTTGGCGGTAATTCGTTGGGAAAATAAATATAAAATAGTGTTCACTAAGCCCATTTTTTTACCGATATTAAAAATTATTAAAATAAAAAAATAAGTATATGGAACACAAAAATAAATACTAAGATGATAGTTATATTAAATAAATATAGAGTAGCATATGGATGATAATGTGGGGTGGGTCCTGCAGGTCAGCTTGCAGCCTGCAATCCGCTACCAAAAAATGTAGGGTCAATACCTCTTCTCGCCAACTTCGCTTTTGTCGCTATCTTATATTCCAAGACCCTACAGGTAGTGAAAATGGTTGAAGGTTGAGCCTTTAACTTCTCCAACCCTGCATACAAGTCCCTCACATCCTCCTGAGCTTCTTCCTTGAGAATTGTGTATGCAGATTTGACACTAAACTCTTTAGTCTCTCCAGCTTTCCAGACCCAGATTCCTTCTCCAATCTATCTTCCAAACTCACCCCATATGTTCTTTCATCTCCCCTGCTTGCCAAAGGAAAACACAAATTGAAAACAACCTTGGGAATTTAACCTTGAGATTCGTATTACCCATCCATTTGTCCTCCCACAACCTAATCACCCTACCATTCCCAACCTCCCATGTACAATTATCCTCAAAGCTGCCTCTCCACCCCTCAAACACCCACACTTCCTTCAAATCCATCCATCAAAGAGAATCCAAGCTTTTGATTCATGAGATCCCTCCATCCACCATATTTTGATTCCAGCACCTCTTTCCACAAACCCTTATTCTCGTAGCCCAAACTCCATATCCACTTTCCTAACAAAGCAAAGTTAAATCGTCTGATCTCTAGCATTCCCAATCCTCCCTCTTCCTTCGGCTTACAAACATCTTTCCACGAAGCCCACACTATTTTCCTTCCATCCGAGCCCCAACCCCATAAGAAATTTCTCTATAGCTTGACCACTTCCTTTGCCACCATAGCTGGAATTTTGTACAAAGACAAATAGAATAGAGGTAATGAAGATAAAACCATTTCTTGGAATTAATGGCTTAAACAAGAGGTGGGGGGGGGGGGGGGGAGTTGTTTAACAAAAGATTTTCACAAAGATTGGATAAGAATGAAGCTTTATCAACAATCATAAAAAGAAGCAATCAAGGAAGCCAAACAATTAAAGCCAATGAAACTGTTTGCATAAAATCAATCGATTTAAACTTCGTTTTAACTGGTTGTTTATGGCAGCAGAAACACAAATTCAAATCAAACAGTTTATAATGAGTGAGAGAGAGAAATTACACAGCATATTTATACTAGTTCACTCAACCCTGAGCTACATCCAGTCCCCAGAACAACCACTGGGTATTCCACTAGTAATCAATCACAATTTACAATACACAACTCCACAAAGAGGTGATCTTGATACCACAAGAACCACTCACCCTCTTTGCCTTACACACCACCTTAGTCAGAACACCCTCTGACCTTACAGGTTTACACACTTCACAAATACAAAAAAAAAAAACTATTACAAGAATCATAAAGGAACAAATTACATCTGGATTTACAGGAATCACAAAGCTCCTAAGATTAGACCTTGAACCAATGCACAACTACCTAGCAATCTTGCAAACCTTTGAGTCAAATCTCTTCTCAAAATCAATTTCAATCTCACTTTCTGTGTGTTTTTGAACTCAAAGAAGTCATATTTAAAGCTCTTAAAACTAGTTGTTCTAGGCAATCAATCATGAGCCAAAACAGTTTTAATTCAACTGAAAAACAGATTAACAAGTTTTTGAAAAGCTGTTATGAAAAGTTATAATCAACCTGTTGAAATATCGTTTTAACCAGTTGAATTGGTTAAATACTTAGTTAACCAAGTCAAAAAAAGTTTTGAAAACCTTTAACTAATATAAGTGACAAACAACCGTTTATATCATGGTTTCAACCGGTTGTTTATCTCTTTGCTTAGAAAAACACTTTTCTCTTTTAAAATAGATTGAACTAGCTTGTGCAAAGGACTAGGAATGATCTTTACAAGGATTCTAAACATCCTAGACTAAGCTCTAACCAAAAGCAGCACAACATCAACCTTCAACACAGATTTGAATCATCAAAGCTTCCATGTTTTACAATCTCCCCTATTTGATGGAGACAAATCCTGGGGATGCTTTTTGGAATGTTCTGTTTAGAATCTTAACCTACATTCATAAGCAAACATAGAAATATAGGATAATCTATTCCAATCTAACATGCATAACAAACTAGTTTCCACTAGGCGATTTCCAAAGAGGAACATGAGCCAAATCAATGTGAGAAACCAGTCAACCATGCATAGGTTCAAAAATAGCAAAACAATTGATTACTTCGCAGGAATAACCAGTTAAAATTTGTATCAGAGTTTATATCAAAGTTAAAAACCAGTTAAGCAATGTTCAAACAAATGTGCAAAGCAAAAGCAGATGCAAGTATTAGAACATTACAACCCAAAGCTCACTTCTACCCCTATTTGTCTTCACAAATAGACATAAAGAAGGATTAAAAAACAACATAAAAGAAGAAAAAAATTGTTCAGAAACATAAACCAAAATTTTAAATGAAGGCCTTCAGCTTCCTTCAATCATTCCTTCAATATTGTAGGTCCAGAAGTTGGTTCTGAACTTCATCAATATGCTCATCCAAGGTTTGGAACCTTGAATCCATATGTTGAAACCTTGATTCACATAGTTCATGAAGATTTCTCTGGTTCTCAACAAAGGTGTCCATACGGTTTACCATTAGCCTCTCAAAAGAAGACATTGAAGTCATCCTACCTCGCATGTGATCAACACTAGGATCAGCTTCATGAGTCTCAGCAGCAGGTTCCTCTGGGTTTGCTGTAGCTTCAGTTTCTTCTCCATCATGAGTTCCACTAGGGCCAGCTTGGTCACCATCCTTGCTTACCCACCTTCAACCAATCTTGGTAAACCCCATCTTGCTTAGGGAACCACTATTGATCTCACTTGAAGGCTTTACAATCTCAGCCAGTTTTTCTTCAATATCTACTTCAAAATAATGTAGAATTTTAGAAATCAAAATGACATATGGATAGTGAAAGTCACTTAACCTTATAGCCTTTTGCATGTGGTCCTTGAAGATGTTAATCTAGTAGAGCTTCACCTTGTTCATGATGCAGCAGATTAACAACAAGTCCTCTTCAGAGAGAGTAGAGTGATTTCTCCCCTTTAGTGTGACAATCCAAGACACAATGAAGGCAATGAGCCTTTCATCAAGTTTCAACCCTCCAACAGAAATGTTTCTTACCTTTGAGAGGGGATTCTCGAGACAATTCTTGTAGAATTGAATCTTGTTGAACTCTTCTATCACCCCAAGATTGCCTTTGTTAATTCTTAAACCAAAATACTTTATCCCAGTTATAACAGTCCACACTTCATTGGTGATTACAATGTCTACCCCCTTCACATGAGAGTTGAGAGTGTCACCATTAAATTAAAGATTGATGTAGAATACCTTCACCAAATATGGATAGATGTTTCCAGAAAGCTTAAGGAATCTCTTCAGCCTTTGCTCCTTTAGAAGACTTCTCACCACAATCAGATTCTATTGCGTCATCCAAGTGAAAGAGACAAGCTTTGGAGTGTTAACAATCTTCCTACTGGTTTCATGTAGGTACTTTTCTATCAGTTCTGATTCTCCTAAGAACCATCCTTCTAGTTTTGCACCATTCCTTACTGCCCTTGTCTTCATTCTCTTAGAGGATTGAGGAGTTGATGCCATGGTTTAGAGAGAAAAGATGAGAGCATACTGCAGAAACAAATTTAGTGCAGAGAGAAGAAAAAACAAATTGTTCTTTGTGAATAATAACAACTAATAGCTTTACATATATAGCCACAACAGTCAGTCAAAGTTGGCATTTAGTGGGTTGTATTCAAAACAGAAAAAGGAATCAAATCATAACCATAAAGCAGTTTCTGTTAGACATAACAGAAATGACATAAAACACATGCTGATTTGACCAAACTTAAAAGAAATTTTAATTTCCAATGCTTAGAGGAGTCTAATTCATGAAGAACAGTTATTGTAGAGAAAATTCGTATTCAAAGTTGTAATTAAAGCATTGTTGACCACAAACGTCACTAGGTTTGAACAGTACAATGAATCAAAGCACAAAGATTTAAAACAGATTTAACCAATGCTGACAAGGATGAAACAATCAGTTGAATTTTTGCAATAGTTGAATGAAGTTTGAAAAAGCAAATTATTTTAACAGACATTGAACATGGCGTGACCCTCTTGAAGGAGGATAACCTTAATGCCTATATTAGAGGCATCACACTCAATTTCAAATGGCTTAGTAAAGTTGGGAAGTGTTAAAATGGGTGCCATGGTTAATTTATCTTTCAAAGTCTCAAAAACATTTGTTTTCTCTTGGCCACATTTAAACACTATATCTTTCTTTACTATTTCATTGAGAGGTGCAACAATAATACTAAAGTCTTTCACAAATCTTCTATAAAAGCTAGCTATTCCATGAAAGCTTTGTACTTCAAAGATATTGGTAGGTGTAGGCTAATTTCTAATTGCTGCCACCTTTTACTCATCTACTTGCACCCCTTTGGAGCTTACTACAAACCCTAGGAATTCTATATGGTTTATGGCAAAGACGTACATTTTTCTTGATTTGCATACAAAACATCTTTCCTAAGGGTTTCTAGAACTTTCATAACATGCACTTTGTGTTCTTTTATGTTCAAGTTGTAGATTAGGTAATCCTTTTAGAGGCTTTTGGAACACATCCTAAAACTCCTTTAACAAAGGTTCCAAACATTTAGAACTATCTAGAGTCGACTCGATTTTCAGGCATTTCTTAGGATAAACTATAACAATTGTCTTGTTAGCTTTACCTTTTTAACCTCTTTGGAGGAGATGAGAATACTAGTTTTAACACTCTTATTTTCGTTTTTCTTTTCATTTTCTATTTTTCTTTCATTTTTATTTGGTCTACATTCACCTCTTTGGAGAGAGAGATTTTAATATGACCTTATTCCCTTGGAAGTTAAAAAATATCTGATTAGTAAGGCCATCGTGTAAAGCTTTTCTATCAAATTGCCACGACCTTCCTAATAGAATGTGGGTGGCTTCCATTGACACAACATCACACAAGCCCTCATCCTTATATTTTCCAATGGAGAAAGCTATGAGGACTTGTTTATTAACAACTAATTCTCCCTCTTCACTAATCCATTGTAATTTGTAGGGCTTTGTATGAGAGATGTTGGGTAATCCAAGCTTCTCCACCACTCTTGTACTTGCCACATTTATGCAACTACCTCTATCTACTATTAATGAACATAATTTGTTATTAATAAGGCATTTTGTATGAAAATATTTTCCCTTTGACTTTCATCAAGAGGTTTTTGCAGTTGTCCAAGCATGCGTCTTACTACTAACAAATCATCTTCACAAGGCATCTCAAATTATTCCTCACTTTGGCTTTTTGAAGAGGTAGGGGAGCTAGATCTTGAAGACTGAGAACTATGCTCACTCACTACAACCCCCCCTTTGACCATCATGGTTCTTTTTGTTGGACAATTGGTAGCTATCTGCCCAAAACCTAAACACTTGAAGCATTTTCTACTTAAGGTTTTGGTGGGTGACCTAAGGGTAGAGGTGGAAGGGATTTCTTTAGAAACTCTATGGTCGGAAGTGGTTTCTTTTGAGAAATTGGAAGGAAAAGTTTTAGTAGAATGTATGTTTTTATGCTTCCATAAAGATTTATAGAAGCCATCATTATAAGCATTTTTGAAAGACATTTTCTTCAAAACTTGTGATTCCACCTTGATGGCTAGGTGAACCAATTTCTCTAAAGAAGAGTACTCATATAATTCTAAAATATCTTGAATTTCCCTCCTTAAACCACTCACAAACCTAGTTGTCTTTGACTCCTCACTATGATGCATATTAATTTTGGTCAAAGTAGTTTCTAAATCTTTGACATATTCATCAATTGTCCTAAGTCCTTGGTGAAGTCATTGGAGCTTCAACAAGAGTTCGTTCCTATAATGAGGATGAACAAACCACGCGTGCATGCATTCTTTCAAATCATACCAAGAGACCACGATTGGCCTCTTGTTCAAACCAATGTCCATTACAAGTTGATATCACCACTGCATGACATAGTCTAAAAATTATAGGGAAGCTAACATAACCTTTTGGTCCTCTTCGACCTCATACATATTAAAAGTTTATTCTCCCTTAGCTTCCCATCCTATATACACATTAGGGCCACTTTCCCCACTAAAACTAGGTAATTTTACAAAAGGAATAGAATTCTTTGGTGGTTGGTGTTGGTAGGGCATGTAATGTCTAGTAGTTCTTTTAGTCTCCCACCTCCTTTCCCTGACTTATCTTTCTTGGGTGTCTTCAAGTCGTTGCATGCTTTCTACCAATTGTTTCATGTCTTCCTCCTTTTGAACCAAGCTCCTCTTATCCTCTTCAAGTTCCACCAAAAGGTGTGCCTTTTGTGGAGAGGGTGGGGTTGGAAGATTCCCCTGAGGATAAATGATGCATATTTGCGCACAATAAAAATTAAACATTTAGTTTTTAACAACAAATAATGCACTCACTCACGTGTATCACTTGGCTATTTAGTAAAAAGGAATGGGTAAGGATTGATTCACTCAAGAAAGGTTTTCAAATTTTTGCCAAAGGGTTTACATTTGGTAGCGACACTTCAAGTGAAAAAGGTCAAAGCTCTTATCATTTGCTTATACAAAAACTCTAACAAAACTTTAAGAAAATTTAAAGAAAAGTAAGAAAAGTTTAAAGAAAGAAAGCTAAACCAAAATGGAATTAAGATGATGACAAAACTTAATCAAGACAAAAAAGAAAAGCATTTTTGAAGACTCATAGAAACTTACTTAACCTTTTAACTATGAAGTTTTAATTTTCTTAGAAATTATGAAAGAAAGAAGGATAAAATTCCACAAATATGAAAGCAATTTGCCACAAAAAAAAAACCTCTTTAAGCAATTTTGAACTTGAAAAGTGAATTGCACTAAATTTGTTTGTCTTTGTTTTTGTTTTATGGATTCAAAATGTCCATAATCTTGGCATGCATATTTTTAATTCACTTTCAATTTTCACAAATAGATTTGGATTCAATTCATATGATCACTTGAATTCTTTGTTTGAAACTAAATGAAAACTACCACTTAAACAAATTCTTATTGCTTTTTGCTCTTCACAATTAAAGTTAAAATAAGCAGAAATGATTTAAAAACTCCTAAAACACTAAGAACATAAGACTCAAGCAAAATAAGGTAAGGCAAAAAAAATAAATTGACACAAATAATTCAAAAGCATAATTTAAATTGCTTAATGAATAAAAAGGCAGAATTGTAAATGACAAGAATTTAAAGACTAAATTGAAAGGTGTTGAATTGTAAAGTGGAATTGAAATTGATGGAAGATAAAGACATAATTGAAATGTGCTGGAATTTTAAAGCATTGAATCAACTCAGAAAGATAAGCACAATTAAAATCATGCTCTGATTACCACATGATGTGAGTTGATTTTAGGATTGAACATTTTAAGAGTTTCACTTTGTTTACAAGTTTATGATTAAATAGAATATGGTGCTAACCTAGAGAAGATTGCCACCGGACGCGAACTTAACTAAGAGGTTAAGTAAGTGTAAATGTTCTCTTCTAAAGAGCAAAAGAGAAAACACAATATAAAGTGATGATGATGATGATGTTTGGAATTTAAAATGAACAAGGATGAATAAGGCAAAGTAAATACCAAAAATTAATAAGAGAATACGAACATGAAGAGGAATGGAGAGTGGTGTAAAGAAGAAAGGAAAAGATGAAGAGATAGACAAAGCTTATGGAAAGGAAGGTGAATCATGCCACTTGGAAGGGTGGGAGCTTCCAAGATGAGTGGTGCAGAGCTTCCACTTGAAGTGCACTGCACTCAAGATAATACCCAATAACCTTTAGAAGACAAAGCTCACAAAACACTCACACAGAGTTTCTTTTCTATAATCAAAATAAATGTGTATTACATAAGGCAAGGCACCCTATTTATAGGAGATGAGTGCCTTAGTTGGCAAGAGGAAAAGGGAAAGGGGAGGGGAGGCCTAGGGTTGACTATGGGTCAATGCCTAGTTTATAGAAACTAGGTTAAAAACCCTAATTTTAAGTGTACTTGTCATGAAATGTGGGTCTGGCACAAGCCTAATTTATGCTAAGTACACCCTAAATTATGCTACATACACCCTAATCTACTAAAATTAAAAATAAAGAAACTAACTAGTGCTCAGTTCCCATCATGCGGGCTCTTCTCCTGGTGATCCTCTGAGGAATGATAAGGTCTGAGGCACTGACTATGGAGTGATCAACCTAACCCTAGGTCTTGTGTCATGCTCCTGGTCATCCTTCTTGAAGGTTGGGCTAGCTTAGTGGGTGTTCTATCTCTCAGGGCTTCATTAGTAGAATAACAACTTAAGAGAAGGACTACCTCTAGGAGAGATTATCCTAACACATCCTATTCCATGAGAGATAATACGAGGGAGGGTTACCCCTCCAAATAAGGGTATGATGATTCCAAAGGAAAAGACAGGAAAAGGGATAGAGAAAAAGAAAAAGAAATAGAAAGAGAAAATTATAGAAATGTTTAGTGTTTTCATTGTCATGAAAAAGAACACTATGCTTTTGAGTGTCCTAGAAAAAAAAAATACAGCTTTAAAGGATTATGATAGTGATGACATTTGTGAGTCTACATCCCCACCTAGTGGAGATGGAGTTTTGGATTTTGAAGAGGAAATTCTACCTTATGAAGATAACCTATTAAAGGTAAGCAGTTTACTTACTAGCCAACTTATGGACTTAGAACAATCTCAACAGGAAAGCGTATTCCATACTCGCTGTAATGTTTTTGAAAATATTTGTTCAGTGATTATGGATAGTGGTTCTTGTTGCAGCTCTAGATTGGTTGATAGGTTAGCTTTAACTATTGTTCAACATCCAAAACCTTATAAATTATAGTGGATCAAAGAGGATGGTGAAATAGTAGTTAAGGACCAAGTAAGTATTCCAATTTCCAGGCAACTATAATGAAAATATTTTGTGTGATGTTGTGTCAATGGAAGCTAGATATATATAACATTCATGATGGCCTCACTAATAAGATTTGCTTCAATCACAAGGGTAAAAAAATAACTCTTTGTCCTCTTCACCTCAACAAGTGAGAGAGGACCAACTAATTTTTTTTAAAAAAATTATGAGGATAGGAAAGAGGAAAAAAATGTTAAAAACAAAATCTCCTTTGCAATGAATTAAAAAGAAGAGAAGAAAAAGAGTTAGAAGTGTTGTGCTTCCTCCAAAGAAGTTGTTCCTAAAGGATCTTTGAAAATAAAAAATAAAATAAAATCTCTTCTAATTGAACAACCTCTCTTTCTTCTCCAATGGAAGGAGGCACTTGCTGCCACAAGTTAGGATCTTAAGTCTCTACCGAAAGGGTTAAAAAGTATTTTAAAAGAACTTGATTATCTGTTTCCCAAGGAAGTTCCTCATGGACTTCCACTTTTAAGAAGAATTGAACACCAAGTTGATTTTCTTCTTGGAGCCAACCTACCTAATAGGCCAACTTACAAAACAAACCCCCGAGAGACTAAAGTGATAGAGAAACAAGTTTCTAACTTGCTGAAGAAGGGTTGGGTTCAAAAGATTCTTGGTCCTTGTGTTGTGCCCGTGTTGTTAGTCCTCCCAAGAAAGATAGGTCTTAGAGAATGTGCACTGATTGTAGGGCCATCAACAATATCACTGTAAAATATAGGCATTGATCATGACGCTAGATGATATGCTTGATGAATTGCATGTGGCAACTCTATTTTATAAAAGTAATCTTAAAAGCAGTTATCACATCAAATTATAATTAAAGAAGGAGAAGAATGGAAAACTACTTTTAAGACCAAATTTGGATTATATGAATGGTTAGTCATGACTTTTGGTTTGACCAACACCCTAAGAACTTTTGTGAGATTAATGAATCATGTACTGTGGGATTACATAGGCCATTTTATTGTTGTCTACTTTAATGACATCTTAATTTACAATAGAAGTCTAGATTAGCGCATAGGCCATCTTACACAAGTCTTAATTATTCTCAGGAAACATCATCTCTTTGTTAACCTTGGAAAATGTACTTTTTGTAAAGAAAATATCATTTTCCTTGGATTCTTGGTTGGGAAAGACGATGTCCATGTTGATCCTGAGAAAATAAAGGCTATCCAAGAATGGTATACCCCTAAACCAGTAGGTGAAGTTCGCAGCTTCCACGATTTAACTAGTTTCTATAGACATTTAGTTCAGGACTTCTTTACCATAGCAACACCTCTTAACGATCTGGTTAAGGGTGTAGCTTTTGTTTGGGGTGAAAAATAAGAAAAAATATTTTGAAAATTTAAAAGATAAATTAACACCCACACCGATTCTAGCTCTAACTGATTTCTCTAAAACTTTTGAGTTAGAGTGTGATGCTTCTGGTGTGGGTATAGGTGTTGTGTTAATTTAATGTGGTCATCCTATTGCATATTTTAGTGAAAAACTTAAAGGACCCACTTTGAATTATCCCACCTATGATAAAGAGTTTTATGCTTTCATCAATGCCCTCCAAACAAGGGAAAATTAATTGATGATGAAAGAATTTGTGATGGAGAACCATCTTTCTCAACTAAGAGCATATGGTCAACCTTCGAAAATACATAAGAAAATATCTACCTTAGTCTTGTATAAATTTGTAAATAGTATTTTTTGGCTTTATATTTCTGAATCAATTTAGTATAGGAATGTTGGGCCTTAAGTTCACATTTAGAAACTCTTAAAAAGAAACCCAATTCTCTCTAATAAGGCATCTAATGGGTGTCTCCTCCTTGAAAGAGTGTCTCTTCAAGCGTATTTATATACTTATTAAACACCTCATTCAAGAGCTCTTTAATCATTTGGTGCCATGTGTTAATTATTGAATGGAGAGTTTCTTGAACACATGACATGTTGATGAAAATTATCAAGCCTCGAAACATTTGGCTAAGAATATTGGAAATAGAGAAAGGATCTTATAAGACTCTCCATTTAGAAGACTCTGCTCCTCCATTTTTTCTCTAGTTTTATAAACATTGTATAAAGTAGTATAAGTTTTATTTTGGGCTTGTATTTAGGCCATGTCCTTGGGCTATGTTTTGGGCCAATTTTCATGGGTCATGTATTGGGCCAATTAGAGTATTGTGTAAATATAAAAAGAAAGAGTCTAGTTAGAGTTACAATTGGGCCTCCTTGGACCCAATGCAACTCTAGACCATCTAGGGTGCATAAATAAATTTTTTAGAGTGTAAATAGAAAGCATGGAGTGGCAAGGAAGGCATGAAGGTCCACATGTCATCTTCTTAATGGAGATGATTCTCTCCAATTAGAGGAGGACACTTGTCAACCTCTAATTTGAGAGGATTTGCTCCAATTAGAGAGAGTCACTTGTCCTTCTATGAGTGGAGAGCTTTTAAGGTTAAAGCTTGCACCTTGGTTGCCCATACCACTATAAATACAAGTGCTAGGCCCCTTGAAAATGAGATTAGAATTAATAATGAAATGTTGCCCAAGTTGCTAGCTCATTTGTCTTCAAATTCTCACTTTCAAGTTTGCACTTCTATTAGTGTTTCGATTAAATCTTCTTAGAATTTGGCCACACCTCTTCTAAGCCTCTACCTATCCTCTTCATTTCATCTTCTCCACACTTCATTCAGCCATTGATGTCATTTTCAAGTCAATTCTTCCGCAACATACAAAACTACAAAAAAAAAGTCAAAACAAGCTAGTTTTGCATCATTTGGTATCAAGAGCTTAGGTCTTCAAGAGATAAGTTGTTCTATCTTTTTTTCTTCCATTTCTGTGTTGTCCCTCACTTTTTAGAATGTCTTGAATCTGTTTTAAATGTGTTTCCACTGTTTAAATGTGTTTGTGTTTAGTTTAATCGGTTAAAAATGCTAAATACTCCTTGAACCATCCAAATTTGTGTTGTAGGATCTCTATTTGTGTTTACTTGAGTGCTTTTGAAATTTTTTTAGTCTTCTTTCATTTTCTTTTGGTAAAAACAGTTTATGTTGGTTTCATTTTTATTTTATGATCCATTTCTAGTTGTCTAAAGTCATGTTGTTTCCATATATGTCATCAAATCAAGTAGTCCTTTGTTTGATTTTATCAAATCAATTTGAGTCATTTTGTGCCTTTTGTGTGCTCTTTTTTTTATGTTTTGAGTTTCTTATCTTGTTATTAGATCATTAACAAGTTCATTAAATTTAGGTTTCTATTATGTCTTCAATTTCAATTCTTTTTTTTTTTCAAATCCCTTAGGTTTCTTCTCTTCCAGTTTTTGAGAAATTTTGTCTCTGTTGTGAGAATTTATTGTGGGTTTGTATTTTGATAAAAAAAATCTGAAAACATTCACAAAACCCTATTAATATGTTGTTGATATCTAGTTGAAACATATAATACGATATCCACTTTCAAAAGAGTGGTCGGAGCTTATACAATTGCATTGAAAAGCAAAGGCACAAGCGGTGACGATGTAGGATCCAGAAGCACACACATATGCAGAAGAACAACCTGATATTATTATTGTGTAATTGTGTATTTACAAGCGTGTGAGAAAAATAGAAAAGGGACATTCAGATAATAGAATTGGGCCCTAGGAAGCGGTACAAAAAGAAAAGCCCGAAAAGCCCAATACGCAACAAAAAACAAAAAGAAGAAAAACCTATATGACCGTAATATTAACACCCCCCCTCAAACTGGGAATATATGTTCTTCATTCGCAGCTTGGATACAAGAGCTTTGAAAGAAAAAGGATGGAGAGGTTTGGTAAGAATGTCAGCGGTTTGCATGGCAGATGAAATCGAAAGGAGTTTGAGAAGACCACCATTGAGTGTTTCCCGGACTATGTGACAGTCGATTTCAATGTGCTTGGTCCTCTCGTGGAAAACTTGATTAGAGGCAATCTGTATGGCAGATTGATTGTCACAATAAAGAGTTGCAGGAGTGATGAAGGGGACATGCAGATCCTGAAGCAGAAAGGTCAGCCACTGGAGTTCACAAGTGGTGGCAGCAAGGGCTCTATATTCCGCCTCAGATGAGCTTTTGGAGATGGTTTGTTGCTTTTTGGATTTCCATGATATAAGAGATTCACCCAAAAAAAGAGAGAAACCAGTTATAGATTTTCATGAATCAGGACAAATTGCCCAATCTGAATCACTATAAGCTTTTAAGTGTACTGAACTATTGCTGTATAGGAAAATACTAGATCCAGGATTACCTTTAAGATATCTTAAGATACGAAGAGCAGCTTGTTGATGATTTTGGGTGGGTGCAGAGACAAATTGACTCAGATTATGAACACTGAATGCAATGTCAAGTCTTGTGTTGGTAAGGTATATCAAGCGTCCTATAAGACGATGAAAGGCAGAAGCATCTTCATGATTGAGGGCAGTGCCATCATTAGTGGAGAGCCGAGAAGAATGGGCCATAGGAGTGGGCATGGGTGCGCAGTCCTGCATGCCCGTTTCATAAAGGAGATCAATGGTATATTTCCTTTGGCTGAGGTGTATACCGGAGCTGTTGCGGGCTACCTCGAGACCCAAGAAATAGGTAAGGTTGCCTAAGTTCTTGATCTTAAATTGTTGATTCAGCATGAGAGTGATATGGTCAATTTCAGCTTTGTCGTTGCTAGTCAACACAATATCATCCACATAAACAAGTAATGCAGTTGTATTAGACCCAGTATGTTTTAAAAATAAAGAATGATCTGCAGTAGAGGTAGTATAGTTATTGGAAATTAAGAAGGAGGAGAGTTTTGCATACCATTGTCTTCCAGCTTGGCAAAGGCCATAGAGAGATCTATGAAGTTTGCAAACACTTTTGGAGTGTGGAAGATGAAGGCCAGGGGGTGGTTTCATGTAGACTTCTTCAGTTAAGTCACCATGAAGGAAGGCATTGTTGACATCTAGTTAGGTAAGAGGCCAGTTGTTAGCAGCTGCAAGAGCCAGGAGTAACCGAAGGGTGGTTAACTTTGCAACTGGGGCGAAGGTGTCCAGAAAATCAAGGCCTTCAATCTGGGTATAGCCTTTGGATATTAGACGAGCCTTGTATTTATCTATGCTCCCATCAAATTTGTATTTAATCTTGTAAATCCAGCGACAACCAATAGCAGTTTTATCAGGAGGCAGGGAGGAGATAGTCCATGTGTTGTTGGTGGCTAAAGCATTTAGTTCATCTTGCATAGCTTGCTGCCAGCAGCTATGTTTGGAAGCCTCATTGTAATGTTGTGGTTCCATGTGAGATGAAATAGATGAAACAATATGCTTGAAACTGGGTGATAAAGAATTATAGGAAATGAAATTAGATAGAGGATATTTAGTACTTACAGTGCTTGTGATAGGTAGTGTACCGTCCCGTATCCGGGCGTTGACAAAGTCAAGGTCAAAGTCAACGTCGGGGGTCAAAGTCAACGTAAGGCGTCGCCCAGGTGAAGGGACGCCAAGTGCCAGCGTCGCCAAGGCCAGGCGTCGCCTAGGTGAAGGCGTCGCCCAGTTAGGGCGTCGCCAACGTCAAATGTCACAGAGGCGAGGCGATCACAGTGTGGCTCCCCGATACCCATGGGTAGGAAAGACCATGGAGGGAGTGACGCCGTGGGAAGGCCTCAAATCCCGATAATCCGGGGTAGTAATAAAGAGAAGAGAAAGGTGGCTTCAAGGCCATAGTGATAGCGCCAGTGTAGGGCAGCCTGACTCGTGAAGTACCCCTGCCGCCCCAGAGACGCCTTTGGGACAGATACAACTCAAGAGGAGGGTCACGCCCAGAGTAGCCAGGTGCAGGGTACGAGTAGAAGGCAGATACGCTCTCAGAGTGAGTGACTAGATGTTTGGGGGCATGAGTTGGCACCCAAAAAGTCACCCCTTGCGCAGTTGCACTCCCAAGCAGGAGGACTCACACGAAGAAACGCCCCCAGATGGGGTCATGGCACTGTGAGGCCCTCCACGTGTACAGAAGCCAGGTCAGAATAGAAATGTCATCTTGCCAGGTACCAGGTAATTAAAGTCATTTAATACAGTTTCCGTTTCGAGCGTTTAAGGTACTATAAATGCTCCCAAGCGTTTTTAACGTCTTAAATGCGCTGAACGTTTCATAATTGAATGCGCTAATTGAATGCGCTACGTTTTACAATTAAAAGCGTTTTAAGGCGCTTTGAATGCGGGAGTAGCTTAAATAGCGCTTTGAATGTTGGAAACGGGGTTTGAACTTTTGGCAAATTTTCCAGAGACACTCTAGTTGCTTGCTCGAGCCTTGAGGTTACGCACAAGGGACTAGGGAAAGATCTTTGCCAGAATGAGAAAAATATACACTAGACACAGTTCCATTTAACCACCTTCAGAGTACCCTTCACGGTGCTCCGATACGGAGGTGCATAGTTTTTTGGTGTTTCTTGCTGGCTGACTTGAGCGTCGGAGTGCAAACGGCCGCTAGGGCGCCCTTTTGTCCTTCTTTGCAGGAATCCACAGGTAACCAGTGGGAAGGAGTCCCTAGCTAACGGTTGAGGTCGCGCACAAAGACGTCCCAGGTCAACCGGACGGAACATTTGGTGCCCACCGTGGGGCCCGATGTAAAACATTGGTCCCATCGCAAGTTGAAAAGATCTATCAAGTCACGATAACGTTTGAGAAAACAGCGAAGAATGGCCACCACTAGACGAGGTACCGCACGCGCTGCGAGAGAAGAAATGTCCATGCAGCAGGTCCTGGAGATAATGAGGGGGCTGCAGGATGATATGGAGGATTCGAAGATAGAGCAAGAGTGCATGCAGGCGGATCTCGACGCCTCACATGTGAGAAACGACGAGCTCCGTCGCGTTAATGAGGAGTTGCGTTGGAGTCTGAGGAACAATCAGGTGCAACGCGAGAATGAAGAGGTGGAGCATCTCACCCCACCAAGGGAGTTTTCCACTCCCTTCTCGCAGGAGATCCTAGATGCGGCGATCCTCAACAGCTTCGCAGGGCCCAAGGCGATTTTCACCGGGATGGAAGACCCTGAGGCACACCTCACGGCGTTCCACACACAAATGGTGTTAGTAGGCGGCTCTGACGCCGCAAGATGCAAGCTCTTCATGAGCACTTTGACAGGAATGGCCATGGATTGGTTTATAAGCCTTCCTAGCGGCCATATCACCTCTTTTCAGCAGCTGTCCCAGTTGTTCAGAGAGCAATACCTGGCGAACAGGGCCCCGCCGCCGGTATCCTACGATTTGTTTGATGTGAAGCAATACCAAGGGGAAAGTTTGAAAAAGTATATGAACCTGTTCGGGTCCCAAGTGGTGAAAGTGGGCACGACGGAGGAGCCCATGATTGTGTATGCCTTCAGGAAAGGCGTATGTCCTGACCCTTTTTGCGAATCTATTATTCGCAATCGTCCAAGGACTTTTGCTGAAATACGGCGTCGGGCGGTGGAACATATCGCCTCCGAAGGAGAAGTGTGTGAGAAGCGCACCAGCGTCGTACCCTCGCGCCCGAGAGCGCAGACTCGGGTTCAACCCGTCAGGGTCAACGAGACCACGACGGGGAGAAAGAAGCTAGAGGGAAGACGCCCCGCATCAGCACATACACGGACATATGCCCGAAGAAGGAAGGCAGATGCAGGTATGTGCCCTAGCCGAAGGAGACACATGGATGACGCCGTACAAACGGTACCTGGCGGATGGGGCTCTCCCAGTGGAGTCTGAAGAGGGTAAGAAGGTTAAGAGAAATGCCGCAAGGTACACTCTGGTGGATGGAGTGTTGTTCAGGCACGGTTTCACTCACCCTATCTTGACGTGCGTAAGCGGCGACGAGTGTACCAGAATAATGGCGGAGCTCCACGAAGGTATTTGTGGGAGCCACGTAGGGGGAAGATCATTAGCCTCTAAGGTGGTACGCGCAGGGTTTTATTGGCCAACAGTAAAGGAAGATTGCGTGCGACACGCCCAGCGTTGTAAGCAGTGTCAAAAACACGCCAACTGGCACAAGGCGCCGCCAGAAGAGCTGCGATCCATATACAGCCTGTGGCCTTTCCATACCTGGGGGATTGACATCCTAGGACCATTCCCGCTGGCGATAAGGCAGATGAAGTACTTGATCGTTGCCATCGAGTACTTCACCAAGTGGATAGAGGCGGAGCCCGTGGCCCAGATCACTGCGCACAAGGTGCAACACTTTGTATGGAAGAACATTGTGTGCCGTTTTGGCGTGCCTAGGCAGCTGATATCCGATAATGGAACCCAGTTCGCTAGTCAGCAATTGAGAAAACTGTGTGCTGAGGTAGGCATCAAGCAAGTGTTCGCATCAGTCGAACACCCCCAGACTAACGGGCAAGTAGAGTCAGCAAACAAAGTCTTGCTGAGGGGGCTAAAGAGAAGGCTAGAGAAGGCCAAAGAGGCGTGGGCGGAGGAAGTACCAAGGATCGTATGGGCATACCATACCACCCCCCAATCTTCTACCATGGAGACGCCCTTTAGTTTGGTGTATGGGTCAGATGCGATGATCCCGGTAGAAATACATGAAAGCTCGCCACGTTTTCAAAATTTTGTGGTTGAGGAATCCAACGAAGAAAGGCGGGTGAACCTGGATCTACTAGAAGAAGCCAGGGAGGAAGCCAAAATAAAAGCCCAAGCGGTAAAGAGAAGAGTAGAGCGACAATATAGCTCTAAGGTAAAGCCACGACAGTTCCAGGTTGGCGACCTAGTTATGAGGAAAGCCCACCCATACGAGCTGGAGAATAAGCTGTCTCCCAAGTGGACAGGACCCTTCAGAATTACTGAGGTTAAGGGAAACGGTTCGTACAACCTAGAGAACTTGGAAGGTGGCCCCATCCCGCGCAGTTGGAATGCAGCCAACTTGAAGTTCTATTTTAGCTGATTTACGTAAGCAACAATGTAACAGTCTTGTTAAAGGGGACGCTCTTTTTCCCTTTCCGGGGTTTTTTAATGAGGTCACCCAAATAAAAGAAAAAATAAGTTCGAGAAAAACCTTGCCTTGGTTTTTAGTCTTTATCTTTTTCCCGTTCGAAGCAGCGACAGGCGTCGCCAAGAAGAAGGCGTCGCCAAGAAAAAGGTGTCGCCAGGGCAAGATGTCGCCTAGGCGAAGGCGTCGCCCAGTCAAAGCATCGCCAAGATAGAAGGCGTCGCCCAAGAGCAGGCGCCGCCAATAAACATAACGAAGGGAAAAGCGCACAGTATATGAAGTGGGTGCAGAAGTATAGCGACGTTACAGAAACCAAGCATGGTACAGTGGAGTTAAGTTTACAAGTAGTGTTCGAGATAAATGTGAGTAAGGCGAATGGGGCAAACATTATTACAGGCAGGCCCTGTGCTCATACAAAAAACACAAACTTCAGTGGCCGCCGGAGTCAGCACGGGAGGAAGACGAAGCCCCGCTCTCAGTCCGCAGAGCCCGGGTAAGTCGTGACCTCCGCTCTTGGTTTATCTTCGAACCTGCACCAAGGGAGATGAACGTGTTAGAGACACCATGAAGTAAAACCTACACAGATTTAGAAAGCGTCAAAGGCAGAAGTTTCTAGGGCAGTGACACATACATATATACTTCTCTAAGGTCCCGACATTGAAGTCCAAGCTGATCAAGGTGGCGGAGTCAAAACCTCCCGCCTCAGCAAGGATCCGGCAAACCACCTGATCATTCGGGGCCAGCTTCTTAAAGGGTTTGGATTTGAGGGCCCTCGTCTCCCTCGCCTAGTACAGTGGAAAACCATCTAGGGCGGAGGGAACGAGATCAGAGCAACAGATTTTAAAGAACCTGCCTTTCCACCCAGTGAAAGAGGTTTGGAAAGGAGTCAGGAGAACCCTGCCAGGAACGTTACTGAGGGTCACCCAGAGGTTGTTTCTTTGCCTCTTCACCTCAAAGAAGTGAAGAAAGATGTCCAAAGAAGGTGCACACCCCAGGAAACCAAACAGTATGTCGAAGGCTTTGACGAAAGCCCAGCTATTGGGATATAACTGGGCCAGAGCAGCATTGATTTCTATCAGTAGTTCCTTCTCAAACCTGGAGAAAGGCAGGCGCACACTGATGGTCTTGAAAACCACCTGATAGAAATAAAAGAAGGGGACCCCGTTGTTGGCCCGTTCGTCTCCGCAGACTGGCTCCCCTAAAGTGCAGGGGAGGACAGCAATATCGTCGTCGTGCCTCTTCGCGAAGGCGCGGTGGTGATAGGAGCACGAATCCCCTTTGTGCTCCCTAATGGCCCTGGTGGAGAGTAAGCAGGAGCACTCGTCAAGAAGCTCACTCGAGGCCCAAGGATACAGGTCCCTGGGGTTAACCCTGGGAGGGGGAACAGAGGAAGACATGTCTGGATGGTATCTGGGAGGTTTAGAGGAGAGTAACCTGCTGGAAATGCAGGGGTAGAACGCGGGTTAAAGAAGACACAGAGGGACTCTTTGCGTGAAGAAAGATGGAGTAAGTAGGTTACGAAGGCACTGAAACGATG